>NC_137466.1:48405676-48452348 GCF_964235325.1 Thermobia domestica | reverse complement strand
CCTACGTCGGACCTTACAAAGTGGTATCTCTAACTCGAAATTCGGCGAGATTGCAAACTCTGAAGGGAGAAAGCATAGGAGTTCAGAGTTTTGACAATCTAAAATTGTTTCGTTGTTCCGAAGAGAAAAGAAAGGAATTATTAGAAGGATGAAAAAAAAAGAAGGAAAACTTAGTTTATAGGTTAAGGTTAGGTTAGGATATTATATTATATAGGGTTTATGGATAATTGTGATCAGAATCGAAGAAAAAAAAATGTTTTGTCTTGTATAATCTCCAGTAATTTTTGTAGTAACGAAAAAAAAAACCAACTTAAGAAGAACTCATAAGTTCAGATTTTTTTTTCTCCGAAGCTCCCGGAGGATGTTACCTTATGCTCAGCATAACGTAACATGGCCCGGTGCTTTTGAGCACCTTGTATATTGGAAGGGAAATTTTAATTTTATTTAGAATGTAAGAAAACTGTTTTATTTTATAGTAGGAAAAAAACGTAGGTCGAAAATTTTGTGTAATTTTAGTAAAGTAAATCGTTTCAATGAATATTACATGAAGATTACATGATTATTAATTATATTTTGTATATTTTACGTATTTATCCAAGAATATATCATTATTTTAGACAAATAAGTGTATATTCCAGCCTTTTTAATGATTCTCAGTTTATTTTTATTCATATTTCGGCATAGGGAATCCTCACAAGAAAGCTAAAAATTTTATTTCGTAAAATCTTCTTCAAAATTCCAAATTAAGAAAGTCAGCCATAATTTCTTCTTGGTGCATCTCTTTGTTTTCGAAGTAAATTATTTGATTGGATAATCCACAATCACAGCTGCGGCTGAGATTTCGGTTTTCTTTGATCTTCGCACAGAAGCCTATCATCCGATAGTTACGTCATGATTATCTTCCAATTAGGGATCATCTTCATGCAATTCTTTGTCTTACGGCGTCAGCCATTTCAGGAGACAGACGTGCAGTGTTTGGCGTCTGTAGAAATTGTGGAATAATTTGTTGTTACTTTAAAACTGTGATAAATTCTTCATTTTGGCTAGTGTTAGAAGTTGTCAGCAGAGACAAACGTGCGGTGTTTGGTGTTTTAACAAAATTATTAAACCAGTAATATTCTAAACTGTGAAGTGATTTTCGTCTTGCCTAAAGGATACTAGTATGGGATATGCTTATTGTTACGGAATTAGCTCACTGGCAAATATTACGTTCTCGGTCAGCGAGAGAACGTAGGAGAAGCCGGAGGAGACGGTGACGGAGAGTAAAGATTGAGTCGTTGTGCGGGCAAAGAAGAAGAAGAAGTTGAGTGACGCTCAATGGCTTTTGGATCGGTGCTACAGTAGTTCGTATCCGAAATTATTTTTGGGACCACAAGTTGAGAGTCTCCCAGGGGACTCTAGTGGAGTGATTCATCAGGAAAACTTTTTTTTTTAATATATCCGTTTTGTCTCTGTCAGAGGAATGAAACTCACGTAAGAAGGAACCAGTGCAAGTGAAATTCCAATCCAGGTATTTGGCATCTTCAAAATTCCTTGTCTCCAGAAAACAAGCATGTGTGATTATATTTTCTGGTGCATGTGTGAAATTCCTAACATGATGAGTTAAGTGCATAAAGTTTCCCTCAACGCCGCACACATGCAGATTCGGTCAATGTGACGTCGTGATTTCATTCAATGAGGGGGGGGGAGAAGAAAGCTAGATTATCTCAGCGCAGAGCGATTGTTGTAACCTCAAGAAAATGTGTGTACCACACACACATTTTCCCCCAGTTAAGAAAAGATGTTTAGATTCCCTGAAATCTTGAAATTATTCATTCTTTTTTTTTCTTTCTGTAACACTGCTCGAAATTAAATTTTGTTTATTTTGACATGTTTCTTTGGTTTTGAAACAAAATAATTCTAAACGTTGATTTTGGAAGTAAGTGTTAAAGTCACGGCTACAGCTAAGTGCAAGGGTACATGAAGTTTGCGTACCGATAACTGAAAACTTTCGACAATAGGCTAAACCTTCGTAACATTTTAAGCTGATACCCATCAAGTCTTAGAAATTTCAGTTTTTTTATATAATTTCTGATAAATACCTTTACCTTCTTTACTAAGAAACTTAGAAATTTCAGAGCGACACTAATGCAAGTAACCACTGCGTCTTCGGTCTGAATGTGGTAGCGAAACGAAGACAAAATATAAATATAAAATAAGGATGGTGCTTCATGAAATATATGTGTGATTTTTTTTATATATTCTTGTTTAGGTTAAGTTAGTGTAGTTAGAATAGGGATTTAGGTTTAAGTTATAGCATTATGTAAGTGAGTGTTTACCTGTGCTAGATTGTCTAGTGGGTCCGAGCTGTAAGAGAGGTTGCGAAGAGCGTAAATCCTCTATGCCGGCCACAATCTCCATGCACGGAGAAGTTTAAGCACCAAAGAATAAATAAAGAAAAATGAAAGTAGCTAACCACAGCATAATGCAGTGAAGTATTATTTTCAATAGTGTAATTTATTTATATTGTGTCTTTTCATTTGTTTTTGCGTGTCGATTCAATGTAAATGTTCTGAAAGTCAAGAATATCAAATGAAGAATATTAATTGAATATGAATATTTTGGGAATATATGTGCAAAAGTAAATAATGTTTTGGCTCTGAAAGATATCGAAATTGATCATATTATTTTCTTAGATGGGTATGTCAGTTCAGTGTAAAGATTTTTCTGTTATCAAATATTTTGTCCAACACTACTTTCACGAAGATTTTCGAATAAAACTTACTAGCCGTGAAAACATCTTTCTTTTCGAATACAGAATATAATGATCTTGTAGTTTTAAGAAGTAGTAGAAAATAGAGTTGATGTTTTGGTATGCATGCGAAGCATGATCAAAGCAAAGAGCAGTACGTACATAATAAGTTTACTGGGGAGATGAAATAGCTGTGAATCCAGGGAAGAGACTTTCCTTAGGGTGACCGGGGTTGAAAACAACCGAATCTGTAGAAATTTTCTCATTTCATCCGTTTAAATCAAAATCTCAGTTTGGATTTTTTTTTTTTGTTGCAAAATTCTGTTTTCGAGATTTTTTTTTTTAAAATTCAGATAGGGCTTTTACAGACAACATCAAGATCTTCACTGTGCTCATTGCCAGCTCCACTCGTAGATCGGTGTCCTGTGTCTGTAGTCGTGGTTCACAACCTATTTCCGGATGGGATGCGGATGACGAACTGCAGGCCTGGATATCGGACTGTGAGTCGAGATGGAAGAGAGTTTGGAAGCTTTATATTTCGGGCCAGATTTGAGTTCTATTTTCCGTAGATGATTGGCTTGGTGAGTGTGTCAGTGACTGTTGATGACGAGCCCATGCGGGCCCAGTAGGTTCGGTGTCACTAGTCAGTGATACATTCAACATAGCATGTAATCTCAAGGAAAGGGAACATCATACACAACACATTAAATTAACTTTATTTATTTATTTCAGTTATTTTTTTTTATTTGTAAAATTGGCGACCTTTAACCAGGATTTCTGTTGTTTCAATCCTACGCGAGCGCTAAGGAAAACAGACAATCACAGCAGAGTATTTGTAATGGGGATCATTATGACAATCGCTGCATTGAATGAATCATGGTCACTTCTGGATCTGTATGTGCGTGATGTTGTGGGAAACAAACGTAATGAAAGTGAAAATGTCTGTGGGTAGCAGATCGAGTAACGAATCTCGTCATCCGAACGAATATATATGCTGTAGTGACGAAATTGCAGGTTTCAGTGTATATTGTGACAGTTGTTTTAGATGGGTACATGCCCGATGTTATGGTTTGTCCGAGGAACAAGTTCAGGAATTAGACAAGAGTAGTGAGCCGTGGCTATGTAAGCCTTGACTGGCGAAACAGGCGACAGTGTTGCCACTTCCGAAATAATCGGAAACCGATAGTGAGGAAGGTGAACGTGTAACGCGGGGTAGCCCGAACGATTCTGACAAGGAGGAAGGAAGTCGAGGAAACGTAGCTTCCGGTTCAAATGTGCAATTAACTGACTTTGCAGTCATGATGGAAAGTTTTAGTCAAACTTTAACTGTAACACTGAACGAAAAGTTTGAAAAGGTCGATAGTAAATTCCAGGATATTAATAGTAACTTTCAGGCCATGAGTAATCAGGTTGAACGTAAATTTCAGGATATGAATGAAAAATTTGATAATGTAAAGTTCGAAATGTTGCAAATGATTAATGAAAAGGTAGCACATGTAAACGAAGACGTAGAGGCTGTTAGGTCGGAAGTTCGCGATCTATATACCTCTGTTGGGAACTATCAGACTAAAATAGACGCGCGGGTAGATGCCGTTGAGGAAGGTCTCCGGTTATCGGTTGAGGCGCAGAATCGACGATGTGATGACTTGACTAAGGAGTTCTCACATCTCGAACTAAGTACCCAAAGGTCGTGTCAGGCACTTGGAGCCAGGATTCAGACGTTGGAAGAGAAACAAAACCAAAGAAAAGACAAACGGTGTGGACGTAAACGATCGCGAGACTTTGTTGTCGGTGATGGAATCGAGTCTGACGGGACCGAGTCAGACATCCACGTGGATGTACCGGTCTCTTCAGTTGGGGAGACTCGTACTATTCCCACGGTGACTGTCTCTGTCTGTCAGCCGACCAACATTCACGGCACAAATGTCCTTCCCTTTGAATTATCCTCACATACGTGGAAGTCAAGCTAGTTGCGTACATCCTGTGTTGAGACAATAGGTTGTCAGGCGTTGTCCAGGAGGTCGAATCCATTGTTAGTTTCACCTCAGGTGTCAGGATCTTCCAATACTAGTTGTCGGTTGAACCATGTGGTGTCCTCTAGTAATGTAGCAGACATGACTCCTTCGTGTGCTGGAGTTCAGGAGGGAATGTGTGGTCACGCGGTGGTATCAATGCCAGACAACTTAACTTCTGGACAAAATTACCAACACTATTCTATTTTCGGTCCAAATCACTCGGGTGCAAAGAGCCCCGTCGTTGGCCACAATTCTCCCGTGAACCCCAGTAGAAGCGAAGAAGGCTTTGGTAAGCGAACTTTAAATTTAAGACTTTCTGAATTAAATCATTTACCTACATTCTCTGGTGAATACGGTTTGGCTAGATCATTCTTAGAAAATTTAGAACAAACTTTTAAGGTAATTTCGGCATCAGAACACGAACGTCTAACCTTGGTACCTTGTTGCTTAACAGCTGGGGCCAAGACGTGGTTTCAGACTGTGTGTCAAGATATCCATAGTTATGCGGACTTTGTACGTCTATTTCGGGAACACTATTTTTCGGCCAGGATGGAAAGGTTGCAAAAGAAGTTCATTCAAGGAATGAAGTATGATCGAACGAAGTACAACCGATTGACGGACTTTGCATGGAAAATTGTAGCAGAATATTATGCGGTGGCACAGCACCCGGATGAAACTGAACTCATTGAGATTGTCTTGGACTGTCTACCAGCGGGTGATGCCAAGTTGTTGAGGGCTGTTGAGCCGAAAAACATTCAACACCTTATGGTCAAAATAGCCGAGATAGAGGGACATCCGGAGCCGAGTGAACCGGTCACTGACAAGAAGTTTAGACGCTTTCAGGTGCGTCAGGCGAAAGTCGTCAAAAAGGCCGAAAAGTCAGGAAAACAAACCACCAAAGATACTTCGTCTCAGACGGAGGAAGACGAAGGCAAGAGGAAGGAAGGAAATTCCAATGGCAAAGGAGGAGATGACCGATTTCTGGAAACAGGGGTCGAAGAAGGAACTTTCAGTCTCGAAGACCTTGGCCCAATCAAGGAAGACCGAATTGGGTAAGAGATGGTAATGGAAATCGGAATGCTCCGTATGGGTACAACCAACGCTACCATCCCGCAGCGATGAGTTACGGGTATCCGCGGGGTACATCTCAGACGTGCGCGCCAAACGCGATGAACTCAGCAGGAGCGCAAGCCTATCCGGGATACGCGCCGAATTTACTTCCTGGAGGGGGAGTGGCGGCTCCCACGTCCACTTCTTCCCCGGGAGTGAACATGGCGATGTCCACTGGATGACCTCTGCAATATACGACATTCGTACCTACGATGGCTCAGCCACCGGAAACGAACGGGAATAGTTTGGGAAATGCATACCGCAGCCCTCATTAGGGGAGAGTGTGGACTGCGATGTGGATTCCTCAACTCCCCCGAAAGAACAAGATCGGTTAGCGAGTAGTCAAAATCCCAATTTGGTAACAACCTCGTTCGATTTTGATACCAAACCTCCAAATTCAAAATTCGATGTTTCGGCAGATTCCGAAAGTCGGGAAACAAAATTGGGCACGCCTCTGTTCTCGATTCGTTTCGTGATCGACGAGAAGGAGTGTGACTCCAGTGCGGAGAAAGGTATTCTTTTAACTTATCCTTCACCTACGTTAAATTGTTCAGTTGGGAGTTTAACTTTAGTTTGTGTCCTGGATTCTGGAGCGGATACGAATTTGTTGTCTGGAGACGTTTGGAGGAGGATCAAGGAGATTTATCCGTCAGCTAAACTTCGTCCAAAATCCAACATTTCATTACGAGGTTTCGCAGGAGACGAATCTTTTCAGGTCAAGGGATTCCAGATTCTAAATTTTACGATTCAAGGTTACGTTTTCGAGGTTCCAGTATATGTGATTCAGAAATTAAAAACAGATTGTATTCTAGGTTTTCCCTTTTTCATTCGGTATCATGTTCTTCTAAATTGCAAATCGAAAGAAGTCTCTCTTGAGACTGATTCTGGACAAACCATCTCCATCAACATGGAACAGCAGCATTGTTGTCGAGTCACAGTTTCGGAAGTATCATCGGATAAAGAGGAAGACTCTTTATACCAACCAGCTATTACGAAAGAAGAAATTCAAAATTTTGTTTCTCAGAGAACTGATTTGGATTCAGATTCTAGGAATCGTTTATTTTCCTTGTTAATCAGGTTTCGTTGTCTTTTTACAGAGAATCCCAGAGTCGTGAAGGTTGAGCCGTATAGAATACAGCTTTCAGACCACGTTCCCGTGGTAGGAAAGTTGTATCCTGTACCTGTTCACCTCCAGAAGGAATTTGAGCAAGTGCTGGACAAATGGTTGAAACTTGGAATCATCATAGAAGGTCCTTCACCTTACAGATGCCCTGTACATATTGTGCGTAAGGCGTCTGGAGAGCTAAGGCCTGTAGTTGATTTGCGTGGTATCAATGAGCGTGTGATTGCACCAAAGATTCAGGTTGAGCCGATCTCCGATGTAATCGCACGAGTCAGTGGTGCAACCATTTTCACCTCGTTGGACTGTACGCATTCATATCACAGTGTCCCGATCCATCCAGACTCTTACAAATATGTCAGTTTCATTTACAAAGGTCGTCAATATCAAATGACACGTCTAACCATGGGTTTGAAATCATCTCCAGCAGTTTTCCAATCAATCATGCATACTTTTTTCGGCTTAGAACCTTTCAAAAATTTTCTCATTGTGTATCTTGATGACGTCCTTTGTTTTTCATCATCTATTGACGAACATTTTCAACATTTGGAAAAGGTCTTTGAAACTCTTCGTTCGGCAAATCTTTCGCTCAATTTTCAAAAGTGTAATTTTCTTCAATTAAAAATTCCTTTTCTTGGCCACATTATTTCGGGATCATCAGTCAAAATTAATCCAAAAAGTAACGAGGCCATCCGTCACTTTCCTCTGCCGCGGACTAAGAAAGCTTTACGAAGATTTCTTGGTCTCGTGGGATGGCGAAAGCGACATTTCCCTGACTTTGCGGGGTTAACAGCTCCATTTTATGATCTTCTGAAAAAGGATCGAAAGATTGAATACTCTCCGGAGTTACTGGAAAAATTTGATCAGTTGAGAGAACTTTTAAGTAGTCCTCCCGCACTTGCGCAACCGGATTTCAATCTTGACTTTCATTTGTTCAGCGATGCCTCTGCTGAGTCATTGGCCGGCTATGTGGCACAATATCCCCCGGGACAGGATGATCCGGAGGTTATTGCGTATGCGAGTCGGCGAATAAAACCGCACGAGGCCTCGTTGTCAGTGTTCCAGTTGGAATTAGCTGCAGTTCTTTTCCTCTGCGAAAAATTTTCATACTTCATATTAGGTCGACGGACTACGGTCCACTGTGACAATGCAGCAGTCACATATGCTTTCAGTTTGAAAAACCTAGATGCTCGAACTACTCGTCTTCTACTCAAACTGCAACGCTTTGATCTTCAGTTCATACACATCAAAGGTTCGGACAATGAAATCGCAGACCTATTGAGTCGCTATCCTCCAGAGATTCCTCAGGCAGAAGAGGATCATTTTGTAAATTTCTTGACCGCGGAAGACACTGACTTCTTGAATGTCACGGAACTGAGGCGAGAACAGCGGAAAGATCCGTATTGTAGAAAATTACATACCATTTGGAAGGGTTGTCAAAACAATACTAGGGTACGTGTGGAGAATAATTTAGTTTACGTCAGAAATTCTCAAAATTCTGTTTGGTTACTGGTCATTCCTTCCAGCTCAGTGAAAAATATTGTTTCGGCAATCCACAATAAAGGCCATTTTGGAGTGAAGCGATGTTTGTCGTTCGCTAAGGCCATGTTCCACTGGAGAGGTATGCGTGAGACTTTTACAAAGTATATTCAAGAGTGCCTTCTTTGTGCACGAACCAAGTACTCCTACAGGGTGATTAGAAGGGAGCCCTGTCATGTTGAGGCGTCTTCTTCCTTTGAGAAGCAATGCCTCGACCTGGTCGGGCCTCTTCCTAAGAGCCAAGGATATAAATATATCTTGTCCATCTTGGACGTCTACAGTCGTTTTGTGTGTTTCTTCCCTCTTCGGACGGCACACACAAGAGAGATTGTGGCGGTCCTTGAAAAGAGATATTATTATCAGCTACCATACCCGAAGTATTTGGTGAGTGACCAAGGTCCGCAGTTCTTATCGGGCGTCTGGAAAGAGTTTTGTCAAAAACACCGGATAAAACATATACTTACCACGCCATACCATCCGGCTTCTCATGGCATTATCGAACGCAGACATCGTGACCTTCATCGCATTCTCCACCTATATTGCAGTGACCACCAGTCCAAATGGAGTAATTTTCTAAAAGCCGCCCAAGATTTGTGCAATCACTCTTGGTGTGATGCTCTCGGATGTACTCCAGCGGAGCGTTTCTTATCGTATTCAGCATCCAAGAGCTTCAAAGAAAACTTCATTTGGCCCAAAGAGACTGTGCAAGTAAAGGAAGACAAGAAATTTGTAGTTTCTATTCCGGCAGCAGAACCGAAGAAAGAAAGAAAGCTGCGGAAACAACAAGACATCGTCACAGAAGGTTCTTTGGTGATGGTGAAAACTCACCATGTGTCGTCGATACCAAAAAAGGTATTCGTTAAGTTTATGCATACCTACGTCGGACCTTACAAAGTGGTATCTCTAACTCGAAATTCGGCGAGATTGCAAACTCTGAAGGGAGAAAGCATAGGAGTTCAGAGTTTTGACAATCTAAAATTGTTTCGTTGTTCCGAAGAGAAAAGAAAGGAATTATTAGAAGGATGAAAAAAAAAGAAGGAAAACTTAGTTTATAGGTTAAGGTTAGGTTAGGATATTATATTATATAGGGTTTATGGATAATTGTGATCAGAATCGAAGAAAAAAAAATGTTTTGTCTTGTATAATCTCCAGTAATTTTTGTAGTAACGAAAAAAAAAACCAACTTAAGAAGAACTCATAAGTTCAGATTTTTTTTTCTCCGAAGCTCCCGGAGGATGTTACCTTATGCTCAGCATAACGTAACATGGCCCGGTGCTTTTGAGCACCTTGTATATTGGAAGGGAAATTTTAATTTTATTTAGAATGTAAGAAAACTGTTTTATTTTATAGTAGGAAAAAAACGTAGGTCGAAAATTTTGTGTAATTTTAGTAAAGTAAATCGTTTCAATGAATATTACATGAAGATTACATGATTATTAATTATATTTTGTATATTTTACGTATTTATCCAAGAATATATCATTATTTTAGACAAATAAGTGTATATTCCAGCCTTTTTAATGATTCTCAGTTTATTTTTATTCATATTTCGGCATAGGGAATCCTCACAAGAAAGCTAAAAATTTTATTTCGTAAAATCTTCTTCAAAATTCCAAATTAAGAAAGTCAGCCATAATTTCTTCTTGGTGCATCTCTTTGTTTTCGAAGTAAATTATTTGATTGGATAATCCACAATCACAGCTGCGGCTGAGATTTCGGTTTTCTTTGATCTTCGCACAGAAGCCTATCATCCGATAGTTACGTCATGATTATCTTCCAATTAGGGATCATCTTCATGCAATTCTTTGTCTTACGGCGTCAGCCATTTCAGGAGACAGACGTGCAGTGTTTGGCGTCTGTAGAAATTGTGGAATAATTTGTTGTTACTTTAAAACTGTGATAAATTCTTCATTTTGGCTAGTGTTAGAAGTTGTCAGCAGAGACAAACGTGCGGTGTTTGGTGTTTTAACAAAATTATTAAACCAGTAATATTCTAAACTGTGAAGTGATTTTCGTCTTGCCTAAAGGATACTAGTATGGGATATGCTTATTGTTACGGAATTAGCTCACTGGCAAATATTACGTTCTCGGTCAGCGAGAGAACGTAGGAGAAGCCGGAGGAGACGGTGACGGAGAGTAAAGATTGAGTCGTTGTGCGGGCAAAGAAGAAGAAGAAGTTGAGTGACGCTCAATGGCTTTTGGATCGGTGCTACAGTAGTTCGTATCCGAAATTATTTTTGGGACCACAAGTTGAGAGTCTCCCAGGGGACTCTAGTGGAGTGATTCATCAGGAAAACTTTTTTTTTTAATATATCCGTTTTGTCTCTGTCAGAGGAATGAAACTCACGTAAGAAGGAACCAGTGCAAGTGAAATTCCAATCCAGGTATTTGGCATCTTCAAAATTCCTTGTCTCCAGAAAACAAGCATGTGTGATTATATTTTCTGGTGCATGTGTGAAATTCCTAACATGATGAGTTAAGTGCATAAAGTTTCCCTCAACGCCGCACACATGCAGATTCGGTCAATGTGACGTCGTGATTTCATTCAATGAGGGGGGGGGAGAAGAAAGCTAGATTATCTCAGCGCAGAGCGATTGTTGTAACCTCAAGAAAATGTGTGTACCACACACACATTTTCCCCCAGTTAAGAAAAGATGTTTAGATTCCCTGAAATCTTGAAATTATTCATTCTTTTTTTTCTTTCTGTAACACTGCTCGAAATTATATTTTGTTTATTTTGACATGTTTCTTTGGTTTTGAAACAAAATAATTCTAAACGTTGATTTTGGAAGTAAGTGTTAAAGTCACGGCTACAGCTAAGTGCAAGGGTACATGAAGTTTGCGTACCGATAACTGAAAACTTTCGACAATAGGCTAAACCTTCGTAACATTTTAAGCTGATACCCATCAAGTCTTAGAAATTTCAGTTTTTTTATATAATTTCTGATAAATACCTTTACCTTCTTTACTAAGAAACTTAGAAATTTCAGAGCGACACTAATGCAAGTAACCACTGCGTCTTCGGTCTGAATGTGGTAGCGAAACGAAGACAAAATATAAATATAAAATAAGGATGGTGCTTCATGAAATATATGTGTGATTTTTTTTTATATATTCTTGTTTAGGTTAAGTTAGTGTAGTTAGAATAGGGATTTAGGTTTAAGTTATAGCATTATGTAAGTGAGTGTTTACCTGTGCTGGATTGTCTAGTGGGTCCGAGCTGTAAGAGAGGTTGCGAAGAGCGTAAATCCTCTATGCCGGCCACAATCTCCATGCACGGAGAAGTTTAAGCACCAAAGAATAAATAAAGAAAAATGAAAGTAGCTAACCACAGCATAATGCAGTGAAGTATTATTTTCAATAGTGTAATTTATTTATATTGTGTCTTTTCATTTGTTTTTGCGTGTCGATTCAATGTAAATGTTCTGAAAGTCAAGAATATCAAATGAAGAATATTAATTGAATATGAATATTTTGGGAATATATGTGCAAAAGTAAATAATGTTTTGGCTCTGAAAGATATCGAAATTGATCATATTATTTTCTTAGATGGGTATGTCAGTTCAGTGTAAAGATTTTTCTGTTATCAAATATTTTGTCCAACACTACTTTCACGAAGATTTTCGAATAAAACTTACTAGCCGTGAAAACATCTTTCTTTTCGAATACAGAATATAATGATCTTGTAGTTTTAAGAAGTAGTAGAAAATAGAGTTGATGTTTTGGTATGCATGCGAAGCATGATCAAAGCAAAGAGCAGTACGTACATAATAAGTTTACTGGGGAGATGAAATAGCTGTGAATCCAGGGAAGAGACTTTCCTTAGGGTGACCGGGGTTGAAAACAACCGAATCTGTAGAAATTTTCTCATTTCATCCGTTTAAATCAAAATCTCAGTTTGGATTTTTTTTTTGTTGCAAAATTCTGTTTTCGAGATTTTTTTTTTTTAATTCAGATAGGGCTTTTACAGACAACATCAAGATCTTCACTGTGCTCATTGCCAGCTCCACTCGTAGATCGGTGTCCTGTGTCTGTAGTCGTGGTTCACAACCTATTTCCGGATGGGATGCGGATGACGAACTGCAGGCCTGGATATCGGACTGTGAGTCGAGATGGAAGAGAGTTTGGAAGCTTTATATTTCGGGCCAGATTTGAGTTCTATTTTCCGTAGATGATTGGCTTGGTGAGTGTGTCAGTGACTGTTGATGACGAGCCCATGCGGGCCCAGTAGGTTCGGTGTCACTAGTCAGTGATACATTCAACATAGCATGTAATCTCAAGGAAAGGGAACATCATACACAACACATTAAATTAACTTTATTTATTTATTTATTTCAGTTATTTTTTTTATTGCAAAAAACTCCCGCGATACCATATGAAAATTCTATTAGGGGATTTCAATGCGAAGGTAGAACGAGAGGATATTTTCAAACCGATTATAGGGAACGAAAGTCTGCATAAGGAACAAAAGTCTGCATAAGGAAAGTAATGACAACTGTGTTAAGACTCGTGAACTTTGCAACATCCAAAAACCTAATTGTAAAGAGTACAAAATTCCCACATCGCGACATTCATAAATACACTTGGACATCACCAGACGGAAAAACACATAATCAAATTGATCACATTTTAGTAGATAGAAGAAGGCAATCTAGCATAATTGATGTCCGGTCGTTTAGAGGGGCTGATTGTGACACTGATCACTATCTGGTAGCAGCGATAATACGAGAGAGGTTATCGTTGAATAAAAGTAATATTCATTGTCCGTAAACGGAGAGATTCAATTTAAAGAAATTAGAAGAGAGCCAGGTAAGAGAGAAATACCAGATTGAAGTTTCGAATAGATTCTCGGTTTTAGAAGATTCGGAGTGCACTAGTGTTGAGGATACCTGCATTGAAATTAGAGATACCATTAAAATTTCAGCAAAAGAAAAATTGGGACACGCGGAAATACGTAGGAACAACCATGGTTCGACCAGGAATGCATATAACTAGCAGAGAAGAGAAAACAGACAAAATTACGCTGGTTACAAAATCCGATTGAAATAACTACCAAAATTTCGCAGATATCAGGCGGGAAACTTCCAAAACTATTAGAACAAAGAAACGCAATTTTCTGAAAGCTAAAATTAAGGAACTTGAAGATAATAGTAAAAATAAAAACATCCGGGACATGTATAAGGGAATCAACGAATTTAAGAAAGGCTATCAACTTCGTGCTTATATATTAAAGAAATCTGACGGTACAGTTCTCACTGACACGGATAGCATCTTAAATAGATAGAAAGATTTCTTTGACGATTTGCTGAACACGCAAGCAAAAATTAGTGTGCGTGGTGAAAAGGAGATACATACAGCAGAACTGTATATTCCAGAACCCAACCGAATAGAAGTAGAAACCGCTATAAAGAAAGTAAAGAAACACAAATCTCCGGGTGTACGTGAAATTCCGGCTCAGTTAATTTTAGCTGGAGGCGAAATATTGAGGAACAAGATACACTTACTCATTCTCCTTATCTGGAACAAGGAAGAATTGCCACAAGAGTGGAAAGAATCAATCATTGTTCCAATTCACAAGAAAGGCGACAAAACTGACTGTAATAATCATCGAGGCATTTCTCTTCTGTCAACATCCTATAAAATCCTTTCAAATATTCTATTAGCAAGACTGACACCATACGCAGATGAAATTATTGGAGATTATCAGTGCGGATTTAGACGAAATCGATCAACTATCGACCAAATATTTACCATTCGCCAAATACTCGAAAAGAGTGGGAATACAATACCCCAGTACATCAACTATTTATTGATTTTAGAAAGGCGTACGACTCAGTTAGGAGAGAAACATTATACAACGTTCTTACAGGACTTGGAATACCGTGAAAGCTAATTAGATTAATTAAGATACGTTTAAATGAATCCCAAAGTAAAGTCTGGGTAGGAAAATTTTTGTCCACAAGCTTTCACGTCGAAAATGGCTTGAAACAAGGAGATGCGTTGTCGCCATTATTATTTAACTTCGTTCTGGAATACGCTATAAGGAAAATCAAAGATAGCAACCAGGGCCTAGAGTTGAACGGTATTCACCAGGTTATGGCATATGCTGATGATGTAAATTTAATAGATGATGATAGAAGAACAATAGAAAGAAATGCAGAGATCTTATTAAACGCATGCAGGGACATGGGTTTAGAAGTGTATGCAAAGAAAACTAAATAATGGAAGTGCGTCGGGACCGGAATACAGCAAATTATGGATGCGTTGAAATATTAAATAATACTTTTGATAAAGTGGATACTTTCAAATATCTAGGACCAATATTAAGAGAGGAAAATCATATTCACGAAGAAATTAAATGTCGACTAAAAGCAGGGAATTCGTGTTACTATTCGGTTCAAAATCTCTTGTCGTCGCGAATTCTGTCGAGGAATTTGAAGCTCAAAATATACGAAACGATAATCATGCCTGTTGTTCTGTATGGCTGCGAAACATGGTCACTTACTCTGAGGGAAGAACATAGACTGAAAGTATTTGAGAACAAGATCCTGAGACGAATATTCGGACCCAAGAGGAACGGGGATGCGGGATGGCGGAAACTTCATAACGAGGAACTACATAATTTATATGGTTTACCCAACATTGTGAGGGTCGTCAAGTCTAGGAGGCTTAGGTGGACGGGTCATGTAGCTAGAATGGAAGAAAGTAGAAACGCTTTCAAAGTCTTGACTGGAAGACCAATCGGAAAACGACCATTAGGAAGACCTAGGCGCAGATGGGAGGACAATATTGAGATGGATCTCGCAAAGATTGGAATACAAAGTAGAAACTGGATGCAGTTAGCTAAGGATAGAAGTCAGTGGAGAGCTTTTGTGAACGCGGCATTGAGTTTCCGGGTTCCATAGGCCATAGAGTTATTTAGTTAGTTATGTCAAATAAGAGTAAATAGGAGTCCCTATTGAAATTTACTCGGACATTTTAATATTTAACTTAACTAATACAAAAACCACTATACAACCATGTCTTGTCTTACTAAAAAACAATTACTACAGATAAAAAAAAACTATTTATATGACAGGTTAATGGGCCTAACCGAATTGTAGGTGGAAAGGAAAAATTGATCTCCAAAAATTTAATTTTTCCTCTCACAAAACCGAGAATCAAAATTCACTGTCACTATGAACATTTTCTGGGATGTTTTCGATTACCATCATTAAGACCACGGCAAGAAATTCCATATTTCGTAGCTTTCTGATTGTTTCTCAGGTAAAATTCCAATAATTCAGGACTTCATAGGCTTCTACGTTGTTTAGATCGTAATTTAGACTAATATTACCTGGTTTTTAGTAGCTTTTCCTGCAAAAAATTTGTTCAGCGGTGCTGCGCAGGATGTTGAATCCACTACGGTTCTCGATCCAAGACATTGTAGAAACGCGTCAAACCACTATGGTTGCATCTATTTTCCAATCACAACGCAGAAATTTCGCGCGGCGCCGTTACAAAACGAAAAAAAATGTAAAAAACCGGGTAAATCCAGATTTTGTCAAGATATGGGTATCTCATCGGGACGAAGGAGGTCCTAAGTGTCCTACCAGATTTTGGATTGGTGGAAAATTCAGAAAATTCTATCCAAGCACTAACCAATGAGTTACATTGAAATAATAATAATATATATTTTATAATATTCCAAATGAGATGCAAATACACGAAAATTTACAGAGAAAATTAAAATATAAACACAAGAAATTATTTCCCGCAATCCTACATTCTTAATTATTCTGAAAATTCCAAATTAATTTTATTTAAACGAAGACAAAAACGGATTCAGGATGTGAAATAAAACATTTATACAGTAAAATACGATTATATGTTCTATTGTTATACAGTTTGCTTTAAATTTATTAGGACCAGAATAATAAAATATACTACATACACTGTAATTGGAGGGTCACATATTGGTGTCAGGATCACCTCCCAAACGTTGTCTGTGTTGTTTTGAAACACCCTGTATATATCTAGATATTGCTGAGATTTAATATTGTCATACGGTGCCATTTCATTGGGATATAGATAAAACACTTTAGAAATTTTGCCTGTATACGGGTTTGGATTGATAGATAGTACTAACATAAAAGTAATATTATAAATACTAACGGAAAATGTTAAAAGATTGATTTAACTATTACGTACTACGTCGAGTGAACTACGAGAAATATCTTAAAATCGCTGTTTATATAGAATTCAATGTTATTCTATAACATAATTAAATATTTTTACATGTAACCTAACTATTTTATTGATTTCAAATTCGCCGTAATAACTATAGTGCATATTTCATTGGCTTGTATTATTCAACACATTAAACAGCATTCGTAGCCAATCATAATCCTTTCCCAACATATTGTCGATGTTTTCACCAACATCGTATATCGATGTATATCCCATCGTATATGTATTATATATATCCCATTTCCCATGCATCACGAACCGGCAAATGTGCAAAGTTTTAATTTCGAGAAAAACGACGTTCAAAGTCGTAAATTTTGCATTACATGTGAATCATTAAAAAAAATACTCGAGGCAAACTTGGTAGGAGATTGACACGTTGTCAGAATAAAGTACAAGTTATTACAATATAAATAGTGACACAAAACGCAACATATCAAATTTTGAACATTCGCCAGTTTGTGACGCACAGAAAATGGAATATTTGACAGTTCCTGAAAACATCGACAATATTTGGTTTTTCGTATCTTAATTTGGTATCTTTTTGTCAGTTTTTCTTCATTTGATATATCATATAATATTAACACTTTTCTAAATATAACGTGATCATTCAACTTTACTTAATTTTATACAATCTAGAATATTTTTGGAATTAATTAAACGTCTACTTTGAGGAATGATGTACTGTGTATTAAATTGTGATATCAGCTTTTCCAAGTTATAATAGAACAATTTCCAAAATTATCATCTGTTGTATGTTCACAATTTCCTTCTTTCTCATTTTATTTTTCCCATACTTTTGTGACGTTCGAAAGGTGAAGCTTTTCAAAGATAAAAATAATTTAACCAATCATATTTTCTTCTCAAAATCCTTTTTTCCTTTAATCTCGTGAAGTCTTGCAGTTAGTTTCTCATTAAAACCCTAGTAATATCTCTGAGATAAAAAAAAAATACATTTCCTACTGGCGTTAAAATACCCTCTTGAGCTTTCCTGACGATTAAAGTAGCCGTTATATGTAAACCTATTACTACGTAATAAAACTTCCAAAATTGGAAGAGGAAATAGTCGGGTGGTAATAACACAATATGATAAATTTCGGTTCTATAGCATGCCTTCCACTTTTCCTTTTTCTTTTTAAGTATTTTTACTTTTAGCCAAGACAAAATATTTATCCTGGAAGTTATGACGTACTGATATCAAACATCAACAGAAGCATATTTATTTTGTTTATATATATGACCGGAATTGTATCCCTAAAATTCCCATGCCTAGCTGGAATACTTCCAGGCAAAAACAAACAAAAAAAAATTAAATTCCCAGCAACACCAGTACAAGTATCAAACATTGATTACAGTTGAATCTATCAGCGTAATTAATCAAATTAGTGGTGGATCGAATCAGTTCATTTGCTACATTTCACAGTTCGTTTCAGGCAAGCTCCATGTGACTAAAACCACGACTGAAACCAATAAAACTTACTATTTTCAATTCTTGAAGAATACACGTAGCATAAATAAACGGAACGTTGCTCTTATCAAATGTTACTTATAATGTATACTCAATAACACTACAATAAGCGTAGCTGTTGTCTGCCCGCTAGAAGCCTGTCTAGATCAGGTATATTCAATCTCTGACCCGGCATCCAATGATCTGTAGTCCAGAAGGCTGTAAATTTTAACATTACAGTGAGTTTATTTTATATTAAATTTTGGTTTTATGCTATCAGGTTTTTAATAAGTTTGGTTTACCAAAACTCTTTCATGTATTTACAATGTTTATCCGCGTGCGTGTGTGTATGTGTGTCCGTCAGTCCGGGAGATAAACAATCTCTTCTTTCACGTTTTGACGAAGTTTGGTTAGTGAAAATTCCTTTATATATTTACACTGTATGTCCGTGGTCGTGTGTGTATGTGTGTGTGTGTGTGTCTGTGTCCATTAGTCCGGAAAAGAAACAATCGCAATACTGTTGGTTTTACATTCTAAATTTTTAAAGAAGTTTGGTTAATAAAAACTCTTGATATATTTACCCTCTATAACTGGCTAGGTGTTTATCCGTCAGTCCGGGAGATAAACAATCTCAATACTGTTGGTTTCAGGCTCTCACGTTTGTAAGAAGTTCGGTTACTAAAAACGTTATATAATATTTACTTTTTATGTCGGTGTAGGTGTGTGTCCGTCATTCCGGGAGACAAACAATCTCACTACTCTTTGTTAGACGCTCTCACGTTTTATAGAAGTTTGGTTAACCAAAACTCTTTTATATATTTACCATGTCTGTCCGTGTGTGTGTGTTTGTGTGTGTGTGTGTGTGTCCATCAGTCCGAGAGAGAAACAATCTCATTACTTTTGGTTTTACGCTCTCATCTTTTTGTAAAAGTTTGGTTAACCAAAACTCTTTTACATATTTACCCTGTCTGTCGGATGTGTGTATGTGTGTGTGTGTATGTGTGTGTGTGTGTGTGTGTGTGTGTACCCGTCAGTCCGAGAGATAAACAATCTCACTACTCTTGGTTTTACGTTCTCATGTTTTGTAGAAGTTCGGTTAACCATAACTCTTTTATATATTTACATGTTTGTCCGCGTGCGTGTTTGTGTGTGTGCGTGTGTCTGTCAGTCCAAGAGATAAACAATCTCAAGAACTACTTGATGGATCACAGCAAAGGTTTGGCCAGGACGTATAGGATCAAAAGTTAGAAATCGAGTTGATGGACATAATATTTACACCGGAAGTAATAGAAATTAACCATTGCTGGTTTTGTCATGGATCACTATAGAGCAAAAAGTAGCAATAGATAGCGAGAAGGGATTTCCTGCCATCGATTAAGCGACCCAAGATACGTCTCATCTTCATCCTTAACTACCTACTAAAACCGGAAGTGATACAAATCCACTAATATTTCCGGTTTCAATATTGATCCACGAAGAGCAAAATTGATATAAGATTAGGAGAAGTGTTATATTTTTAGGAGTTGATTTATCATTCTAATAATAGGTATTATCTTTTCTCCTAACCGTTTATTCACACCGGAAGTGGCAGAAAACAACTCTTCCGGTTTGAACGTTGATCACTATAGAGCAAAAACGGTAATATACTGTACAGCAAGAAGTGATTTCCTATAATAAATTAAGGATCCCAATAATCTATTCTATTTCTACTCCAAATCTCTACTAAAACTAAAAGTGATTGAGAAATAAATATTTATAATGGAATAAACGGCGAGAACACTGTAGCAATCATGCCCTGAATTTGATTCTATCCTGCTACATACCGGTACATGTCTTGCGACCACAAGCCTAATACTCTAAATTTTTCAACTATGACATTGGCAGTGATTATAGAAAAAGACGCTAGACTGAGTTCGATTAACATTTCTGTCACATGCTAAATAAATGTATAATTTTTCGCAATAGCATGATAATAGCATGAGTGCAAATATTTTATATATATTACAGTTATCTTGGAAAGTATATGAAATGTAGTGGTTCATTGAATCGAGTAGTTTCAATCAATTTATCTATTTTGAAAAGGCGAAAGAGCCTAGATCTCAACTATTGTCTTCAGTATAATCTATACAGATATGTAAAATGTTACTTTGGCGTAGACAGAGGAAATTAAAATATTCCTGATTTAAATTGCATAACGTGAGTGACTACAAATGCATTATACACTATGTCCGTAAAGTTGCGCAACGCAAAGTTTGATTGCGCATATCTTTTGATCTAAGAATGATAAAGACCTGAGACTTGAAACAAATGTAAGCATGTTCTATGTAAATAGTTTCGAGATCATGACCAATGCTGGAACTTCTAACGTGTTTGTGTAGTAACGAAAGAAATTACGGTAAGTGCAAATTTAAAAAAAAAAAAATGTGCAAAATAAATAAAATCAATATTCAGTTGCAGAAAACTGATTTCCTGTGGTTAAATTCCTGTGTATATGTACAGTATGCATCAACATTTATCTATTGGTACGAAAATGCGACAAGGTTGATGGGGGAAGATAAAAAAATATTTAAAGCGATAAAATTTGTCTTATGATGACATCAATCTCCTTTCTGAAAATGTTGTGAATTTAAACAAGTAAACCTAATTAATTTATCTAACATTCATATCGCACTTAAAACTATTTCCTTTTTGTCTTAACGGTGAACTTGAGACCGAAAGTAAAACCGATGTTATCAAGCCTTTAAGAGAAACTGTACCCCTGAAAATATAATTGGAAATGTAAGTTTTAATATGTAGTAGGCGTAGACAGACGTATGTATGATTTTACAAATATTGAACATTAAACACAAGCCTTTTTGCACAGTTATCTTTATTATGCAGGTTAACAATACTGTAATACCCTATACGTGGTTTATATTTGTAAACACCAACATGTGTTTCTTATTAATAAACACAGCTACATGTTCTTCTACTACTGTACAATTACTAGATGAAGTAGGCGACAAGATTCCTCATCATCATTTGGTCATGTGACCGGAGAGGAACATAACCGCCACCGCTATCCAAAAGATGGTATAAAACACCATGTAACGTCTCCACCAACATCAGTTTCGGCTGATCAAATCTCTTCTCTTAGCTTGTCTGAAGCTCTCAGAGATCTAATCTAACCCAAGCCTCTTAGCTTGCCTGGAGATCTGAGGCTTCCTGCTCACCTAGCTTGCCTGGAGCTTTGTCTAACCACTCTCTTAGCTTGCCTAGAACGCTGAGAGAGTTTTAACAGCAATGACATACCTGACCTGTCTGGAGCTCTGTACTTTCCCTCCCGCCTAGCTTGTCTGGAGCTCTGCGGGATAGCAACCTCTCTTTGCTTGCCTGTTGCACTGAGAACTCCCAAACTACCTCCACCTTGCTTGGAAATTTGTGGGGATTTCTCCCATGGCTACACGGGCCTAGGGACGCCTATTTTATCCAAACCCAATACCGCTACATATTTAGTGATTTTTGTATTGCTCTTAGTGCCACACTTGTAATGCCTTATGGTATATTGTATAGAGCAAGAAATTTCATAATAAAAGATTGAGGGGAAATACCGAATTCCGTGTGCTAAACTACTATATTATTAAAGTAATTTTACCATATACTCGTTAGAAACCTATATTTCGTTTTGAAGAACATGATGTTTGCAATGAAAATAACGTCATTGGCATACATACGATTTCGAGAAATATGGCTGGATTTCACAGCCTCAGAGCATGACGAGATCGATCTGAGTTCGGCTCACGCATGTATATAATCACACCGACGGTAGCAGAAATCGATGGCTTACATTCTCCAGAATCAACGCACCGTCAGGCGCTACGTTACTCCTGCCCTAATCTCTCTTTTTCTACCAGCTGGCAAGTATAGGATGAAATGTACCATAATACCTTTCTTTCATAATAATAATAATAATAATAATAATAATAATAATAATAATAATAATAATAGTAACCAAACTTGTTTAAGGCTCACACTCACTTTTTCTTTTTTAAAAAATAGTGAATTACATAAATATAATGAAGAATATTAGAAATGAAGAAAGTGAATCAGGTAGTATCAACAAAACGATATTATAGGAACTAATAATTGTTTTCAACACCCTACATATGGTGTATAAATTTGGGTGTGTGCAAATTGCGTTACTGACTCTAGTGTTAAAAGTTTCCAACAAAAGTTGCAAATATTATAGGAATAAGGTATGGATGGTCTTTTAAACTGATGGGTAAAGAAAGAACACATACAGCAGTTCTATGTAACCTCTTCCTAGCCACCGCTTCAATTATGCTACATTCATTCTGTTTGGAAATAGTAATAATAATACTTGAGAAATAATGAACATATACCATAGCTTTCGTTCTCGAAAACAACACAAGTTTTCATTCCCGTGTCGCAGTGTAGAATAGATGTCATTTTTTACCCTCACTGGTTCGGTGAGTGTTGCCAACATTATTTTCATCAAGTAACTTTTCAGCTACAGACCACCAGTGACTGAAGGTGGTTGTTATTGTTTCACTGCATACTTGCCACTAACATCCTGCTACTCGCCTATCTTAACTAATTACCATGACAATACAGCCTATAATGAGTCAACGAAATTTAGCTGTCAGTTGTTGATGTGGAAATAAATTAAATTATCTCTCTATCTGAAGCCTCTTTTAACTTCAATCCGTACATCAATATACCTAAATGATGATATAGGATAGGTTATTATTGTCAGAATTAATGTGCTCAAATGAAATTGACACAAATCGCAGAGATAGATTTCTGAATATTTCATTTCATTTCATAGACTGAAACAAGGCAAATATTTGCAAATGAAAAGCAATCAGAAGATTAACATCCAATGGCAATGTTCCGTAGGATACAGCAGATGATAAATACCAACAACTAATAACAAAATAGCAGGTAAGTGATAAAGCGAGAAAATTCAGAAAATCCTTTGAAAACTTACATAGCAAGAACGCCTCATTAATCTAGAATTAAACCTAAAGCAAACTTACAGTAGTAAGACTCTACTGCTAACCCCTTGTCATCTCATGTAATAAATCCGCAATAAAAGTACTTTAAGGTAAGTGTGATTCTATTCCGTTGCTTTTGAAAACAATGACCTACGAAGTTGCATATGTCGTTTGTAATATACTACTAGCAAATAATATGAAACTAACAATGAACTAATGACAAAACTTCATTCCACTTACATGGTAGTTACTTTTTAGTACATGAACGTTGTCCGGAAAATTAAGGAAATTAATGTCTTCGTTATGTAAAAGATGAGTCAGTATTCATGTCCTGAAGGAGAAAACACTGTAGGAAGACGTGCACAAACATCCATACTTATCGTTAGTACTGCTGTCAAAGAGCTCGGGAAGAAGTCAGGCATGGAAGGGGCAAGGTTACAAAGACGTATTTGTACAATGAAAACAACAACGAATATGAAAGAAAAAAAATTCACTATCGAATTTTTCCTTCCACATGTTCAGGATCGCAAGGCCACAAAAAGTAATTTCTGCATGAGAACTTCAACGTACGATTCATCAATCGAGCACTGGAACAATACACGAAAACTGGCAGTGTTGATTAGTCAGTGGTATGTCAAAATTGGGTATTACACCAACAGAAATCTGAACAAGTTGCGGCGAAAATGATCCACAATTCACGTCTTTTAATTCGACATGCAACTACACAAATGAATCAGTTAATGAACCATCATCAAAATGAAACGGAACTTAATATTTTGACAAGAACAAAGCATAATGTTCAAATATACCAAATAAATCAGGCATCAGAGGTAAAGGCGAACCACAAGAAGCTCTACCAAGAAACACCTTGTAAATTGGGAGGTGAAATATTTGTCAGGAGGGAAGAACATAGACTGAAAGTATTTGAGAACAAGATCCTGAGACGAATATTCGGACCCAAGAGGAACGGGAATGGGGAATGGCGGAAACTTCATAACGAGGAACTATGGTTTACCCAACATTGTTAGGGTCGTCAAGTCTAGGAGGCTTAGGTGGGCGGGTCATGTAGCTAGAATGGAAGAAAGTAGAAACGCTTTCAAAATCTTGACTGGAAGACCAATCGGAAAACGACCATTAGGAAGACCTAGGCGCAGATGGGAGGACAATATTAAGATGGATCTCGCAGAGATTGGACTACAAAGTAGAAACTGGATGCAGTTAGCTAAGGATAGAAGTCAGTGGAGAGCTTTTGTGAACGCACCATTGAACCTCCGGGTTCCATAGACCATAGAGTTAGTTAGTTAGTTAGAAATATTTGTCATGATGGATCTTATGATCCCAGTTAGATTCCTTGCAGACACTTTTGCAATGACACTTCAAGAGCAACCTGTATAAATGAATGAACAGATCTTAAATAAACTGAATTTAATGAATTAAAAAACAGTAAGGAATAAGAAAGGCTGTTTATGTGAACTGCCTTCCCTGTGAACTGCAAAGTAAAGCGCAAATAAAAATTCTCGACGATATTATTGGTCTGGAAAGGAATTGATTTTATGGTGGTGCCATCAATGAATTTTTCGTCATGAAGAAGAGCTTGAATGTAGATATTTAATCAAACAATATCTTGAAGATCCCATTTCTACGATTTGTGAAGTCACATATTGATAGACATGATCTCCTCTCTGCAGAACTTGACTACAAGTCATTGCACCAAGTCTGTCCAGGCATATCTGTTAGACCAGAAGATTGACTTTGTCTCAAGGAAAGACAATCCTTCAAATGTGCCCCAGTGGAGTCCAATTGAGAACTTCTGAGCGCTTTGCAAACCGGAGTATACGAAATTGAGTACACCCGTATGATGTGACAGCATTCGAACGTGAATGGGCCTGTAATTCTAAAACAATTTCTGCTCAATCTGGGAAAAAGTTGTTTACACACTTCAAATGCAATCTGCGACTGGTTAGTCAGTAAGGTGTTGAGGTAATATTATAATTAATATAAAATGTATTTAGTACAGTATTTTGCACGAATTCTCGTTGCTGTTGTCAATCAGTCTCCCGCTTTCATTTTACTTCATTCTGCATTTCGAACTGGAATACTGACTCATCCTTTATGGACACAAAAATTGGATATATATTTGTGGTTATGAAATATATATCTGGTTGTTACAGGTGGTCTCAATTGGCATTTCAGATAAAATGGAGAATTTTTGATTCTTTTATCTTTGACAAATGAGAACCTGGTTGCATCAGCCTAGGCAAGCACAAGTAATGGGAATGATAGCCTATGTTCTGACCATACATCGCTTAACACATGATATATCGTACTTAGGAAAATCTGATGTGGAATATAATTCCAAGAGTTTTGTTATTTTAGAAGTGCGTTAGTCAATGCCTTCCTTCCTCGAGAACTGACGTGAGTATCGTCTTAGAAAGAACCCAGCAATGAAAGAAAGAAATATTTTTAAAAATGTGGAATAAGCGTGGAAACATCAAGGTAGAAGGAACAATTAGAGAAAGAAAGAGCTACGCTGATGTTATGAGATTACATAGACAAACTGAGTTGAGTTTTGAGTTTATCGTAACTTTCAGCAGCGATGCTATATGAGACGTGTACCTACTGATTAACGTGGAATCCGAACTACATTAGCTTCAGCCGGGAATCGAACCTGGGTCTCTCTCGCTACGCTAACCTCTTTGCCACGAAGAGATCTACATAGATCAAAAATTAAGATAGATAGTATGACGACCAAAGTAAGATACGCAATTCTGAATAAACAATAATGTACAGATGCTAATACTTTTCGAATAAAATTTAAATGAATGTGAATTGCTACTAATGAGGCAATCAATTTAAACAATTACAGTTTAGTTAAGACGCTGGATGATTTTCTTTATGACTTTTGGGTATGCAAGCTAATCAAGTTTCCGTTGGTATTCAGTAGTACAGAATATAAAATAGTAGGACCATCAGTCATTTAATACTTATGTTTTTTGTCTGGTATTTCTTTTCGTAAAATCATAAATAAATAATAACGAACTCGACGAGGAAATTGACATACAACTTAAATATTACAACCGGGATGATGGATCGTTATGCAGACTAAGCTTCAAATGACTCTTCCATTTACTTGATCTGTTTTATTCAGTCGGTATCTTTGCGCAAGACTTTAACTTACTGAGTGGCAGTATTTGGTATTAAATTTAACTTCACCTACTAGATCATTTCAATGTAAAAACGTATCAAAGATTAGCACTAAATAATGAAGTACGGTTATTGGTATCTTGATTTAATAACATACTGAAATACATATTGCAATGCAACAACTCTAATATCCAGTTTAAAAAAAAATCGTGGTTGTTTAGGACAAGTTTCTCAACTTTTTTTCCTTTTGGGGTACACCAAAGTACATTTCAAACTTTCGCGACATAACTGCATGTGCCTTTTTCCTAGATACAACAAAAAGTAAACACATAAAATTACATACAATACACTTTTTATTATGGAACGAGTATGAGATACAAATCTCATAAGCACATTAGGCAAGACTTTTGAAAAATGAAATCTTTGAGTTTTACGTCCCACGGTTATGCCGGTTAGGCTAAAGGAGACGGTGATTATGAGAAATGAATGAAATGGTGGAATGAAGAAAGTGGGAGGAAACGGGAGAACCCCGAGAAAACCCACGCATACGGTGTTTGTCCACTACAAATTTCACTTGGCGGAAGCAGGATTTGGACCCGGAACCCCATATACCAGAGGTGAACGCTCTACCACTGAGCCACCGCGGCCCGGGTAAGACTCTTGAGTAGAAACATATTAACATAAAAGAAACTTATGACTCAAGCAGGAATATGAAAAAGAAATATAAGAAGACATCAAACTTAAAACTAGTGACATATTTGTCCCTGGTGCTTATTGCTAAGCATATCTATGCGTGGACGAACACTTGACAGACACACACTCATGTCCAGTGTTTCTTTCCAAAGAAAAATGAGCAGAGTTAAAAGCAAACTTTCCAGCTTTAAAATTGGAAGATAAGTGTGGAATCAACTCGATTGGCGATAAATCTATTTTCGACCAAAGATAATGCGAAACATCTTAGAAGACTTTAAATATCTCCCGACACACTTGACTATTCGTGACACATCAACGTGTTGCTACACAGCGGTTGAGAAACGCTGGTTTAGAATATCTCGACAACGGCTGTTTGCGCATTATTAGCCTAGGCGAGCAAAACTCTTATGAATCGACTTTACGTAAATTTGTACGCTGATTTTGTCAAGGTTATTTTAGGTAAAGTAAAAAAAAAAACTTGCATGTAGGTAGTTTTCATGGCGTAACTCTTAAGATAGATGGTTACAATCGATTATATCTTCCGCAAATGGCAGAATCAGTAATTTAGTAAAATTACAAGAGCTTCAAATGCCCTGAGGCTCTCATAATTAGAAATGGAAAAACATGCGTGAGAAGTGCTTATTCTACATATGAGGTGTTACGGGTAGTTGGTACAAACTCAACAATACTTACAATGTAAACTCTGGGAAATTCCATTTAAGGTGCTCGAATAATAGAACCAAATTAGTCTTTGACAGCTAGTCCTTGTCCCTATAAATATAGTTTGTGAAGTCTTTCTTGTACTCTTAGAAAATACAGTTTCAAAATAAATTGACTACTATTCGGACCATTGAAACCGCATTTTCAGGGAACAAGCATTCCAGAAACATTAAAATAAAAAACAGTAAAGTCTAGTATTTTTTGGGAAGGACAATGTACTACTCCCAAAAATTTAGAGGACTATATCATTGTATCCTCGTTTTATAGAAGAGAATGGATCTCTATACTCAATTATGTAACCACGTAACTTGACAAAGCCTCACAGGGAATCAATTAGGTCAAAATCCTTTACATTTTGAATTTTTGGCAAGTATACCCATAAAATGGAAGAAGATGGATCATTGATCACACAATTTACAGAAATACATATATATAAATCCTAGAGAACAATTACAAATTTTTGTTATTTGGCAAATTCAAAGTTTAAGGGATTAGTTTTAGATACCCCTTCCAAAATTTTAGAGTGGTGCATCTACGTACCCACGTCTTACGAAAGGGAATGGGTCCCTGTACTCTATTATATGAGGTAATAAAGCCTTATCAAAGAAGATAAAATAGGCCAGAAACCTCCAAGATTTAAATTTTTGGCATTTTGAGCCTGGTTCAATGTACCCCTCCCACAATTTAGGAGGTGAATCAAAATAGTCCTGCTAAAATCAAAAACGCAAGACCCATATGACATCAGCCAATCAGAGTGATGTTTCCTTAAACCTCACCAATATTACTAGTACTATCAATGAATAATAATTCTTTAGCCAGAGTGAGAGTCAGTTACTTATAAATCCAGTGTCCATAAATTATTGCTCTAGGGAACAGTTTCTCCAAACTGTTGAAATCATGGGTGGAGCCAGGCCAACGTGCAACGATATTTAATATTTTCATATTAGAATCACAAATGAGCTGTGTATTGATACTGTGTACCCCTTTCCTGTTTCTGTACAACTCTGCAGTTGGACCAGAGGGTGACAGAATTGGAATATGCGTGCAATCAATTGCTCCAAATGCACCAAGGAATTGTAAGTCCTCATAGAACTTCAGTTTCACTGCAGGCACTTCTGCTTCTGCAGGCATTTTTATGGACTGGGGCCTTCTTCTAGCTATAATTCCAACTACACTGCGAAATATTTTTCCTGCAGTTGTGCGATGCACATTTACCAAATCACCACCAACTCGTTGAAAAGTGCCTGTGTGGAGAATGCGTAATGTAATCAATATCTGCAAATTTGCAGAGTAGTCATGCTTACGTACTGGTTTGTGTAGGTCTTCTTCAATCAGATGCATTAATGCTCGGAAAGTTTCTTTGGTATAGCCAAAACGATCTCCAAATTGTTCATTACTGTAGACTGCCAAAGGATCTACTCTGCCACGTATTGTATAATTTATTTTGTGTGGCTGGTTCTCAATAACATCACCCACGTAATCGATGTGGTTTATTTCGTCCATGTTGATTACAGGAAATTATTCCGTCTGAAAAAACACTCCTACCAGTAGGATAAATTTCCCCCAGTAAAGTGCTAGGTATTTAAATCTTGGGTTTTTTCACTGTAGACCAAATATCTTCACTTTTGAAAACCCAGAGATATTTAACTCTCCAGACGAAAAACCACTGGTGTTTTGCTGGTGTTTTTTTGCCAAAACCAAGGGGGCAAAAACCTCGGGCTTTCTTGACACACACAAGCCAAATCTCTCCAACTTTAAAAATCTAAATTAGAAAACCCAGTGGATTTGAAAATCTCTAAGTAAATCTCCCCGCCCTTAAAAGCATGATGATAATGGTAATTTCATTATTAAATTACGATATTAAATTTACATTACATTACTTAACTACATTATTAAATTTACATAATTGACTTTCGCACAATTGAACTAAACTATCAATGCTATATCTGTATTAATGTATCGATAATTTCATTATAACGAGAACTTCCCCTTGAAACTTGAGAATGTTGAATACTACTGCATCTTTGTCTTGGAAGGAGTTTGGTTTACCAAAACTTCTTTCATATACTTACGTCGTCTGTGCAAAGTTTCGTCCGTTCGAGAGACAAAACCATGTATATTCGTGTCGCAGGCAGTACAAGATACAAAAATCTGAAGAATTAATTGCTGGATGAGTATTAAATTTGACCAGGACATAGGGGGTTGCATGTTGGGATTCGAGTTTGTTGATGGAAGAGATCCATCCACACCAAGTGACAGAAATCAACTCTTCGGTTTGATCGTTTATCACTGAAGCTAGGTAAAGCAGAAACGGTAATGGATAGCACTAAGAAGTTTCCTGGAGTCGATTAACGTCCCAAGAATATAGAGTAACTTCGGCAAATAACGCCAGTCGGGTAATAATGCCATTTAAAGCTTTCCACAGAGCTAGCATAAACACGTGGTTCGTAAGGTGACCGCTTATGAGTGTGTGATAAACAGTGATGCCTGTTGTCTTTGTAGACACAAAGACTAGAGGTCAGCTAAGCGTCAGTAAAGAGAAACCGGTGAACAAATATTGACGTGACAGCCGAGGAGCAGAGGAAACAGCTCGCAAAGTTTTAGTGTGTCAAACGAGGTAGGCGAATTGTTTGGGTAAAAGTGGGATTCTACTCTTACTAAAGGTACGTGTTGATAGGGCCGTACTTGCATAATATTATGATATAGATAAAATATGCAAGATCGCTATTCTTGGTATAGAAATAATGGTCAAAACAAAGCCTATTGTTTCTTAAAATAACGCCACTATCGCGTCGGGAAATAACGCCACTCCAACGAATCGCTAATCGAAACTAATACTAGTGTTAAGTTTGTTTTTCTTTGTCGTAGTGGTAGAGCCGGAAAAGTCTAGTTATATGCTTTCATGGCTAGACACTCAAATATCGTGTGCAGAAAGGCGGAGAATTTTAGTTATGGTAAACTCATGCGTTTTAACAGAACTATGTGAACGAATTGTATACGCTATTGGGAAATACACTTGATGATATGAACCTTTTGTGACAATCCTGAACTTATTTACAATGCAGATTAAATGCAGGGCTATAACTAACGTACAACAGTAGTCTAAAAATGTTGGCACAGAAAGGGAGCAAGCGAGTACTTAATGCCACACCGACTGATGCCGACCTATCCGCAAAAGCTGGCCCTTTCACTTCTTCCGGCACGAAGAAACAAGCATCCTCTGGAAAGACGAAGGATGGAAATATGCTCCGTGGGGACTGTGGAGGATATTACTATGATCTCAGGGGTCTTAAAACGTGGATTCAATGTATTGAATGCAAGATTTGGTTTCACGAATTATGTTATTCTGACAGCATTGTTAAATGTCGCTTCTGAACATTTTGTGACGCTGGTTGTGCATTGTTGTCTGGCTCCGACGAGTAGTGCTCCATATGACTGCAGCCGTTATGTTAAGAGATTTGCAATCATCACAAGAGCTACCGGTTAATGACATGTACGATGACTATGAGTTTTGTGTACCAGAAAACCAGGTAGCACATAGCACATTGCCAAGAATATTGTTTAGTTGTGTTCAGAACGTATTTCATTACTATTCCAACACCTTTCCGTTGTTGTAACACAAGTGGCGTTATTTGCCGACACGTCTGGTAATAACGCCATCTCATACTCACTCCGATTCTCAGTGCATTGTGGTCGACATTGTATATGTAGGATCAATGTTTTCTCATTGCATTATAGCGGAGGGTTCACTCCATCTTCCATGTAATTTGCACGGTTCTAGATATAAAAACACTTGAACACCAGAACAATATGTTGAACTGGTGGCGTTATTTGCCAAAGTTACCATATTTCAACTATATAATTCAATGGGATATAAAACAAATATGATATAGGTATACAAAACCCTTAGGACAAATGCACCAATTGCATTGTATGTGTAATATAAATTTATTCAATAAATTAAATGTTTCCTGAAAGCAATATATTAACGAGCAAAGTATTGCTTTCGGTTTCAAAAAGATATAGATATACTCAAAAAAAAAAAAAATAGAAATCTGACTTAATAGTTTTGAGTAAATACAGTAAATATCGCGGTACACGCTTGAGAACGACTCGTTCATTATAGTCCGGCTCAAACCTCTTGATGTTTAAGGTGTGTCTTCCTTTTTCACAATATCCAATGTAAGTTGTACGACGTTGTCTAATACCTTTGTTCCTCGATGAGGAGAAAGCAATTTCAAAGATACATCCTTATGATATATGCCACTATAGCGTTAAGAAATTTTGTACGAACGAATTTGCTTTTCAATATCTTAATTTCTACTGTTACTGTTTCACGTTATGTTTGTACATGAAATTAAGCGAAATCCGACAACGTCGCACCTGCACACCATTGGCTTTCGTGAGACGCCAAAACGTTTGAGCCGGACTTTAACTTAATTGAACAATTTATGCTGTATTTTACTGACATCAAGTATGTACTAAGCATTGAGTACATTGAAAAAAAATGTAGGTGGCGTATTTAGAAAGGTAGGTTCCATGCGTAATTCCTGTATTTTTTGGACTTAATGTACAACAAACGTATAACTGAGAACGTATGTTTGTAATACTTTCTGTATAAGTGTTCCGTCTATACGTACTTTCCGTATGAAACAATATAGGCAGTCAGGATCTCACATATAAATGGAGGTATATAACATATAACTCAGGGATGTGGCATAAGTATATATATGCATGTGATATACGGAAAATTGTTAGATGTCAGACATCCTTCAACGGCATGATGTAACATATAAGGACAGTGCGTATGTAGCATATGGATAACGTATGCTGCATACTGATTTCTGGAGTAAGCAAGAGGATTCCGTATATTTTTACCAGGTACAATATACCGCTGTTCGGAGAACGGATTTTTCTCAGTGTATTATAGTGGACCTCCAGAAATAACTTCTTTTTCGAAGTTTAGAGTGATATAAATACATTTTTTTTCACTACCATGTTCCCTTGAGAGAAAAAAGAAGAAACGAAAATGGAGAAAGAATAAGAGACAAGAGCAATAATTTATCTTATGTTTATTTTCCATTCTATTAATTTAATTTGATGGACATCTTTTATATTACTTTTTTCAAACCAAATACAGCAACGAAATTAAATACGAGAACTGGGCAAACTACTTTGGCAGTACTAATAAACTAAACAAATGCTGTAAATACAATGAATTAATTATTCGTAACACTAGAAAATAACAACATATATGTATTTCCTAGATAATACATTTTGCTCTCTTTTATTTTTTAATATTCCAAACGTACGTATATAAAACAAAAATGGTATTGTTAACCAACTGGGAGTTTTAATATTCCGAATAATCGATAAGCAAACAAGCGTGTTCATGCTAATGGTGTGGAAATACATTGACTCTCAAAGGAATTTCCTTTATTTAATTATGCTTTTAGACGAAACTCATTAAGTGGTTAACCATATTCGGGTGTTGTCAACTGCATTCCGCATTCGTTGAATTTAACAAATGCAATAAAACTACTACTCTACGGCTAATAAAGCATCTTTAGCTAATAAATTATAGTGGATGTACAACAGTACTCCCAATACGCAAAGAGTAAAATAATAATAATAATAATAATAATAATAATAATAATAATAATAATAATAATAATAATAATAATAATAGGATTTACGATTTCGTAATTACATTTCTGGGCTTTCGGCATCGATGGCTATGTTAGCCCTTCACGTAAGAGGGATGGCGTCCCTCGGCGACAACACCATCAAAAGAAAGGGAGGGAAGAAAGGAAGCGTCCTGGGACCTATGTTTTAGGTACCATCCCGTCATTTGCCTGGTGTGAATGAAGAAAACCTCATTCAGGATGGCTGGCCTGAGAAAGCCTTTATACTTTTCCGACCTAGTGTCCCCAGCGGAAATCGAACCTGAGATCACTCGCACCGAAGACGAGAGCATTAGGGACTACCCTACGCGGGGCCACTGGATAAGATAGATATTTACAAAAAGATAGATATTTAAATAAAAAAAAGAACTTTTACGTACAATTTTGTTTTAAAAAAATGACCACGAATTATTCCTTCAACGACCAAAAGACCTTCCTTCCAGCTGAATGTAGGAAATTATGAAACTTTACCTTGAAGAAAATTTCAGATTGTCGAAACGGAGTTTTATGATTGACTTCTACTTATCGGTAAATATATAAACAGGGACCTATCCCCGTGCGCGTCTCTGGTGAAGGTGGTCCCGGGTTCCATTTTCGGTGGGAAAGCATTGAACACATTACGGTTATTCGGATTCTTGTATAGAGTCGGTACTGACAAAAAAAAAAAAAAAAAAACTAAATTTCAAGAAATACACAAACAAATGGATGATCAAATTTCCTTCTGTACAAGACTGTATATTATTGGCTCCCAACATTGGGGAGGACCTATCTGGCGAAGGAGAAATCGTAAAGTGAAAGCAAAGAGCCAATAATTAATACGATGGTCATTTATAATTTAGTTGTTTTAAGCCTTACAGACGCTAAACTTTTAACACTTAGTCTTCCCTATTCTATTTAAGAGAGCTCCTATGCGGATAACGTACGCGTTGGGAAACCCGGGCTCCATTCTCGGGAAGAAGTTATGTGATTCGGATCATATGATAAGCTGTAGGTGCACGTATCACTCAGCTTTGTTGCTGAACAGAACGTTAAACTGAAATCCAATCCAATCCCATTGCTATTCAAAACTTCTACGTTATTAAATAATTAAATAATCATGTAAATTATAATTATTTATAAAATTACCAAAAATATTTACAAAATGTTATTTCAGAATAGGCAGAACACGGACTTAAAAACTAGTCTCTCAAATTATAGGCATTGGACGCATTACGATATTTCGGATTCTATCTTTAACTGTAGGTCCACGTCTCATACAGCCTCGGTGCTGAAAAGACACACTAATTTCAACAAACAAACAAAAAAACCGAACTAACGAAATAACAGACAGATTGTCATTTAAAGCGGTATGCAATGATCATGAAACGTAATCCCTTGAAACATAATCTGTAAAATCGTATTTTAGAAATAGTGAGTTTGGTTGCTTTCAGGACTACAAGACTTCATTCACGTCCAATATTACTGAAGAAAGTGTAAATGTAATTTAAAAGTTCATAAATTTCTGTTTTCTTTTCCTCTCTTTTCTTTCTTTCTTTTCTTTTCTTTTCTTTTTTTGACAGTAGTTACTTTATGACTCTTCCGATATATACTTCTCGGAGCAAGTCTGTTCACTCATATCAAAATCGCATATGTTTATTGATTCAAGCTTCTAACATCATTTCTTTCACTTCATTGAAAAGGAAATTCCTTACTTTCAATTGAGCTGAACACTTTCTGGATTCCCAGCTACGACAACATGTTTCCTTTCCACAGTGCATTCCTTATATAAACGGCGTTACTAACATAAGGTTTATTCAACAATTTAGACGGAAGCAGTTACTGAACTCTGGGTCGTTGAAACCAACTGTGCCTCCAGAAAATGCTCTACTCTCGCGATCATCTATTCTGTTCATGGAGTGTTTTTCGTTCCTCTTCATTGATCCACCGTATGAGAGGAGAAATCCAATAGGGTTCTTTCGCCAATCACGTACGATAGCTTAAGGGTGTGAATGAGATCACCAAATTGACCTTTCTCTGCGTTATCTAGTCATCCTCTCTACGAACAGGCACAAAATCGATATTATGAATAAGTAAGGAAATGTTATATTAAGGCAAAATTCTAACATTATGATTTAAGTGATTATGCTTTCATAAGTGTAATAAACAAGTGACTTTCTTTTCATATTATGAAACTACGGTATGGTAGACTTCAAGAGTATACCAATTCAATATAGAAACCGGAAGTTACAAATGTGAAACTTCCGGTTTCAATACAGAGATCAAGTCAGAAGATGAAACTTTCTCTTCAAACGTTGAATCCACATCTAAAACAGTTTTCCGCTCTCTCTCTCTCTCTCTCTCTCTCTCTCTCTCTATATATATATATATATATATATATATATATAGGGTGTCCCAAGAGGAAGGGGCAATATTTTGGGAAATGATAATATGAGTGATTCTAAGCAAAAAAAAAAAAAAAGTTCATATGAATATAGGTCGTAATCTCAACGGTTTGAGAGATACAGATTGTGAACCATTTTTGGCTTTGTTGCGTATTTTTCACCCTGAAACTATTTTACAGAGATAAGAATTAGCGGATTTGAAAGGTGATGGAATGACCGTTTCAATGGTATGCAGTATGTAGCAGTGTTGTCTGTGGAAGGGAAGCTATTGACAAAAATTTGAGAAAGTTAAGGCTATTTAATAAAATTGGATGGCAAACACTGATTCCAAACATCCCTCAATAACTTCTCTTCCAAAGACACCACTGCCACATATTGCATATCGTTGGAAAGGTCATTCGATCACCTTTCAAATCCGCTATGTGGCACCTCTGTAGAGTAACTAGAAGGTGAGCAATACGCAATATAAAGTTAAAAATGATTCACAACCTGTAGCTCTCAAACAGTTGAGATTATGACCTATTTTCATATGAACTTTTTTGCTTAGAATCACCCATACTACCATTTCCCAAAATATAGCTCCTTCCTCCTGGGACCACTATATATATATATATATATATATATATATATATATATATATATATATATATATATATATAATGAAAGTGACTATGTTTGAACAACCCAACCGATCTCGATCAAATTTTCAACATAGATGAGGATCGGGCCTAGATTTTTCTTATTCTTTTTTTTTTTTTTACCATTTCACTTTAACGATGCAACTTAGCGGAGGAGGGGGAGATATATCAAAATGACTGAAAGTGACCGATATTACTGCCGAATCCATAGTTTTCGGGCTCGATGAGATGAACGGTGACACTTCCGATGCCGTTTAAATCCAAATTCACCCCTTTACGTCCAAAACTAAACGTATTCTCTCCATGCAAAGAACGGGGATTCTGCTGGCTTCGTATAATGAATACTGTACAAGAACAAATACTGAAGGTGGAAAAATTACTACTCTTGGTTTCAGTAGGAAAATAAGACTTGGGGTTAAACTTATTCTTACAACGCTGTATCCTTATCAAAAATAATAAATTTCTTGCTCTCTCTTGCTGTCTTTAGTTTATGCAGATCAAAATTGAAACCGGAGGTGGTAAATAATCTCCACCACTGTCGATTGCAATAGGGCAATGAAGTTGGATCCATGCGGTACTGAATACATATAGAAAAATAGCTTATCGCTGTTATTTTATTACTATGCTGATCAGTGTTATGTGAACATTGTACGGTTACAGATTTCCATTAATATCAGTATGAATAGAGGAGTAGAACTCGACATGAAACTTATACCTGGAGCAATGTATCCGAAGCAAAATGCCATCTCTCGCTTTTTTTTATGTATTTTGCTCTACGGAGATTAACATTGAAATTGGAAGTTGTAATAAATTTCTACCACTTTCGGGTTTAGTAGAGCGATAAACCTTCTCTTGGTTCCACAAAAATCACTTCTTGCAAAATAATTATTGCCGTTCTTGCTCTGTGATGATGAAAGTTAGATCAAAAATTCTCTGTTTCTTAAGCTGTCCCATAGAGAACGCAACTTCTGAATGCCCTCCATTTCTGTTCTAGTTAGTTGGCAGCACTGAACGTTACACAATTACTATCCATAGGAGGAACTAGAGGGGGGCCGTACCCCCAGGAGCAAAGCTGGCCCTCCCCAAAATTTTTCTACTCGACGAAAATAATGTTATTAATATTTCTCAATAATTTTAGTGATGCTTGTATTTCACATATTTAATAGTGTTCATTTCGTCTCATTTCATTTCGTCCGCCCATCGATTTTTGTAAAACATGGTCTGGTGCCTGGATGTAATAAAATCACTGGACCAATGTGAAAGAGGGCAACATAGCGCTGTAAGTATGGCTGTGTTTTTTTTTTTTTTTTTTTGTATTTAATATCTTCATTAATGTAAATTATTTTTGTAGTGCTTCAAGTAATTAACATTGTTGACGTTGGTTTCTCTTGTTTATATATGTATGATAAACCAGTCTTTATTGTTATTATTTTATTTAGAGCATAGTAATATTTGAATAGTTAACGATTCTCAGAGCAAATTATTAAGGTACACTAAGAAACAACAAAAATCAAAGAAAGAAACCGAATTTTTAAACTGCTAAACTCAAGCAATTGTTGCCTTCTACATACATACATATAGGCCTAATACCCATTCAAAAGTCACTATTCAACTTAGTGTGTTGCTTTTCCTTATTATTATTATTATTATTATTATTATTATTTATGAACTGAAGTTTGTGATTACATTTTTAAGGTATAAACCAGCGTTTACCAACCGGTGTGCCGCGGCACACTGGTATGCCGTGAATGGGCCGCTGGTGTGCCGCGAGTAAATTGAAACAAAATTATTAATTCTATAGCAATTAAATTACAGGACATAGGGAAAATGTATATTTGTATTTCACATTACTATGAACCTCTAATATGAATCTACAATTTTAAGTTTCATACCGCCTTACTTTTCTGTACATCTTTAATATTGAAAAAGGTATTTGTTATCATTCTTATGAAGTTATGACCATTATTGTTTCTTTATTGTTGCAGATTATTTCGTAACTTTAAATTTTAAAATATTCAATCCTTTCGACAAAACAAACATGCATACGAGTTACCTACATTTGTGTTTTAAAAGTAAAAGAGATTTGTTTGTTCATTCGTTATTTAGTGATCTTCCTTGTTATTGAAAGTTTGGATGCAGTTTTCGAAAAAGAAAGCGTTTTTTTAAACCTAAGTCCAACATGTCATTGCAATTATTTTCTATTTTTAAATTAGAATGAAAAATAAGCATAATGATTTACCATGGTGGAAAACCAGTGATCGATTCTCTGTGAGGAGATCAGTAATCACAGAAAAAGATACCATGGTATTTTATATTTAAATATAATAAAATCTATGAGTGTGCCGCGAGAATTCAAATTACACCCATAGTGTGCCCAAGTTGAAAAAGGTTGGGAAACGCTTGTATAAACTGTAACTAAGCACGAACTCAGAACCTTTGTGCAGGGTGTCGAAAGTTGGGAGGGGTACATTATTGCAAGACACAGACACGACGTTATTCTGCACCCGAGTAAACTAATAATAATTTTTAAGTAGCGGAAGTCGTGCACCCCAGGAACCCTTTTTATATTTTGTTCTTGAAAACTAAGTATATTTATGCTATGCTAAAGAAAAAAATATGTTCGTGATGATATTTTAGTTTGATACTGTAAAAGTTACATGGGTATAGCAGCAATAACAAGAGAGCAATTTTAACCGAGCAAGTCATGTCTCTTGGTGCGAGGGGGGCGGGCGGCATGTACCAAAGGACTTAAAATAATTGTACCTAGGGACAACCATACAGAAACCATAGCTTGTTTCCTCATTCTCAATAGAATGAGAATTTTTGCTTTGTCAAATAACTTTGTCAATACAAGGAATATAATGTTATATAAAATAAATAATATTGCAATTTTATCACATTCTTTGTTGAAATAGCATGCAACGAGTATGGAACTAGGCATATTGGCTTAAAAAAAATACAAATTCATAAGTTTATTAGGGCTAGCATCATATGTAAAGTATTGTCCCTTGGTGCATGAAAATTCGTGTCCCTTGGTACAGTCCGAAAAAAAAAAAACTGCAACGTGAGCATGTAAGTTTATTCTGAAACGACGAAGTCTTTTGCTCCGAAATTAATGTTCAGGGGAGGACGCTCCTGGCGTGATTAGTGACATTTAGACGTTAAGTTGATTCCCTGAGCTGTTAGGCGTAGTTTCACAATAAACTTACATGCTCATGTTGCAGGTTTTTTGCTGCGGACTGCACTTAGATCGCCCTATTTATAAATAAAAGTAAATTTAACGAAAGGAGTGCATAATAAACTAAAGTCATCAGAATGTAGAAGCAATACATAGGTATCTTCAATATGCTGGGCATTTACTTGTTACTTCCACTTATGCGCAGCAAGAAAAAGTATCTAGATGTCAGAAAGAAAAAACTTCGATATACGAGAAACATGTATTGCCTTCCAGTTAACTTGTTTCTCTCTGTATGCAATTCCTTTTTGGTGCCAAAATAAAGTATAGAAAACTGAATTCAGTGATAGGAAGGCAAAATTGATACGAAATTCAGGACTGTAGGTGCCACGTCCTCTGGTACAGCTGTGAGCAAAATAAATGACGCGTCTCTTTATTTTGAAGTTTTTTGAAAATATCTCCGTTTTCTTTATATGTTCGAAATTTCGGAAGGTTTCCCCAGTAGGAAACGTTAATAACAAACCCGTTTTTAATATTTGTGTTAGATATTAGCTTAAAATAAATAAATTAGAAGCAAAAAACATTAAATCGACCGAAATTACGAGAATTACCAACTCTGCTAAAGTGGGAAATTTTCAAGAACGCGAGGGAATTCTGCAGTTCAACACGAAACAGCGACATCTATGTCATTGAGAGAAATGTGGATTAAATCTACAAACGAAAATTTTAACGAAATATTTCTAATATGTCTTGTTACATGCATTATCTGCGAACTCCAAATATATGAATCTATACTAAGTATCAACGTATAGATAGAGCAAAAAGTGGAAATTAGCTATGGAAAAGGACGAATTGGTAGCACGATCATAATAAAAAATCGTCTTTACCGTAGAACAGGTTCAGTTTACGTAAGGAAACAAATAGCTAAGTTAGTTTAAGCATGAAGTCTGTATACCGCAGGTAGCTGGTTCGAATCCCAGAGAAGGCAGTTGTCATTTTTGTTACTATGGTTATTTTTATTTATTGTTTTTTTATGTGGGAAAGAATCAAATTGTAACATGTGTGTAAAACTCATGACGATACAAAAAAAAAAAAAAAAAAAAGCCGCCTTTGTCTCACTTACATTAGTGTCCCTAATTTTTGTTTGCAAACAGTTACGTAACTATTTCCCCTGTGCTCACTACTCACTACATGCTCACTGGTGCATAACGAATGTTTTCCAGTAAATGTTAATTCTAATTTGGAGAATTTTATAAAGTTTCACAATGTTTGTCACTAGATAGTCTTCTATCTACTTTTTTGGACACCTTGATAACAGATTTCCCTATTAAATGTTTAATTTTCCTTATATATATTTAATTACGGAAAAGTTTTACAATGTATTTGTTTTAAATTGAAATTGTTTTGAATTTACCACATGAGGTAAGTAGCCCGAAGGAGGAGAACTCAAGTAACTGATATTCTACGTAAAAGCAACCAATTGTAGAATGACGATGATTCTTACCTTCAGCACATAATCTTTACGTTAGATAGTCAGATAGAGAAAAATCCTGTTTCTTCCTCCCCTATGACCACTCATCTTAAAGCTCTACATGTAATGATTCGTGTCACATAATTTCGGCTCCCCAAAGACATTCATATTTAATAATAATAATAATAATAATTATTATTATTATTATTATTATTATTAAGGGAGGGGGCCCAAATTTCGTCCCCTAGTCATGTTTTCGCACCTTGAGGCTGCAGGATATAGGTTAGGAGAGCCAAACTTGCACATTATCTATAGTGACTATTCCGTTATTGGGTAGCCAAGATGAGTTGCGTGTATCAGCATTTAGTTTTATTTTTACAATATGATTTCAAAAGTATTGCAATCTGTCCAAAAACAAAAACGTGGTTCTAATTCCGTCCCCCATTAAAATCTCAAAAGAAAGTACAACGTTAAGGTTTCTTTCGTAATAAGCAGTTTTATTTAACTAGTTACAAAAAAATAGGCAGAAAAGTGAACATGTGTAGCTGACTATGATGATGTACTTTTAACTTTTACGTGTAACGAAGCATACTACAAACAAATGAACTAGGGAAAATACAAGTAAAACAAATGCAAATAGAATTATAGAAAAACTGGTTATCAGGATAAGATGAGGATTTAACCATTTAAACAATCCTGGCAAATAAATGTAGCACGGCGTTCAGCACCACAACAAGCTTCATGAAGCCATGTAAGGCATTGCGAGCAGCGTATCCACGTTTCACCATGTCTATCTGTAGAATATTTCCCCCCACAAATTGTACATTCAGCGTTAGCATCATCCTCACTAAAGCTGTCAGACGAGTCGGCATATGGAATGTCAAAGCTGGAGTCAGTGTCGTTTGTCGTGTCTTCTTTGGCTTTGCGGAAAGATGGTTTCCCGCACTTTTGTTTGGCACTAGTAGGTTGAACACGTGTCTTCGAATGTCTCGAGCGATTTTTTGCCATAGCTTCTTCAATCTTTCTCTTATGGGGCGAGCTGGTGATAACAGTTACTGTACCTCGTCTCGTAGACGTTGATGGTTGGATCACTGGAACGTTCCTAATGTTTTGAGGAGTAACTGCTGGCTGCTGGTTTTGAAACTGCTTGCTAGTGGATGCTTGGTCAGAAGGACGGATCATATCATCGGGATTATTAGTTCCATCCTGATGTTTGGTGTCAGACTGTGGATGGCCAAGAAAATCCGCTTCACTAAAAATATTCGGATTGCATGGAATAATGCCCGTTTTGCGAAATCCGTTGACAGCTGTTTTTACGACTGCAGCACGCTCATATGCTTCACGGAACAAACCAGCTACCTGAAGATTGCCAACTGTACGACCAGGATGGCCACTCAACCAACTTTCAATGGCTTGACCATAATACGTCTTAAAGGGAAACATGAAAGCAACATCAAGCGGTTGCAGTTTCGATGTAGAATGAGGAGGCAAGCAAACTATTGACACTCCGCGTGTGCGAATAATGTCCGTCTACAACTAACACAACGGGATCTTCTTTTGAAGGTTTTGTGATCAACAAGAAATGTTGAAACCACTTCTCAAACAGATCGGCCGTTATCCATCCAGACGGGTGAACCGCTCCGATACTTCCTGGTGGTGCCCCATCCATCAGTTCACTTTTCATTAGTTGTCTTGAGAAAATCATCATGGGGGGCACAAATTGCCCAGCAGCAGACATGCACATCACAGTGATTAACGAACCGCGCTCAGCAGAGTACACTTTATGCACCTCGCGTTTTCCTTTCATGGCCACAATTCGCGCAGCTTTGTGTTGCACGATCGAAATGCCCGTCTCATCAACGTTGAACACTTTGACCGGGTTAAATTGCACTTTTTCCAGTTCTGGCTTTAAAAGAGCAAAAAACTGTTCAACACTTTGAGGGGTGAATCCTTGAATCTGAGCAAGTGACAGAGATTCAGGTTTTCGAATTGAGATTTCGGGATGTCTTTTGAAGAATAGACGCATCCACTTACGTCCAGCTGTTTTATTTTCTACTGAAAACGGGTGTGGAATATTGTTCCGAATAGCAAGTTGATAGGCCATGCGTTGTAAATCTTTCAGTGTTACACCGTAAAAGTGCTTCTCTATGACCATGCAGTATTCAACAAGTTGTCTCTCCAAGTCGGGGGTCAGCACTGGTTTCCTGCCAATTGTCTTCGCTACCAACTCTTCTCCACTTAAATGTCCATCTTTCTTCACATAGTCTTTCAATGTCGCTCTAGGAACATTATATATCTTACTGGCTGCTTTGTATCCAACTCTTTCTTCCGCACTGCAGCAATCGCAGTCCTCATAGCATCTTTATTCCATTGTTTCCGGGGACCCATCTGAAACAAATGGAATGCATGTGTGAGTTCCTAATTTCGTCCCCTGGAAATAAGGGGACGAAATTCGGAACATACAGGGGGACGAAATTAGGAACAACTTTCACGCTCACATGGCTCCTCCTACCTTCCTAACAAAAATACCTTGTGACACTTAAACACATACAAATATTGCGATTGTCATCTACTTACACCATTGACATGTGGACAGTACCAAACCAATACTTCCAACAAATACAATAGAATAATATGAACAACACTGCAAGAACTCACCTTCGCAAAAATCACACGTTTCTTCGTCAAACAACAGCACACGCGTTCTTGACCGCTACACTCTCACAACTGCCCCCGCTTGCCTTCCCCTGCACAAATGTTGCTGCACCGACAGCGCTCCTACCATCAACAACGTGAACCTGAAGGGGACGAAATTAGGCACGTGGACGAAATTTGGGCCCCCTACCTTATTATTATTATTATTATTATTATTATTATTATTATTATTATTATTATTATTATTATTATTATTATTATTATTATTATTCCTGAATATGCCACCCTTACATAATGTAGTAACCTTAGACATCTTAGATTAAAATGCTTTCTTTAGTAATAATTTGAGCAACCACGTAACAAAATTTAAAATGTAGAAGGGGCACTACGTCTTATTTTGCCCCTTTCTTTTCAGCACCCTCCCAAAAGAAAGTATTTAATTTCTGACAAGAAGGGCAGACAAAATGAATAAGAAATATATTTATAGCACCCTTTCTTCCGTGAATGGAATATCACGTAGCATTTTTTATTCTACCGAAGATGACCCTAGGCGGTTATGGTTAGGTAACAAAAGAAATACGTAATATATTTGTAGGGCCCCTTGGCTTCTTTATTTGTTCGAGGGCGCCCTACACAACCAAGGGTGACAAAAAGAATAGGAAAAGTGTTTAAAGATTACAAAACACTTTATATTTTGTCAGAAGCATGTCAGTGTATACACAGCATTGCTTTCGTTAACAAGTGTTTCACCCTTGAGTCGCTTATAAAATTAGGCAGAATGAACTTTTGCCGATCATTGCTCTAGAGGGATTTCTCCAGGATGTTTTGGTGTCGAGCTAATAACGATGAGTATGTTTATTTATATCACCGTTAAAGAAATAGCAAACTTTCTGAAAGGAACTTACTTAGGAAACATCAGATCCTCCTTATACTTAGCCAGAGCCCATTCTGAAATATTGCATCTGGTGTTCTGGGTGAAAGTTCTGTGGGACTATTAGAAAAATATATATTCCCGTTTCCACGTGAAATAGTTATTGAATTACGTTCGAAGCATAGGCGTAAATAGCGCCCCTACAACCCTGTGGCGTGGGAACCGCACAAGATGCAAAGCCAAAAAATATATAGAAAGTACGCAGGGGCGGACCAGGCCAAATTTTCATCCGGGCCAAGTTACTTTTTGGCGACCACCCCCCTAGTACTAGCCTATATTTTACATTTTATCATAGTGTTTTTAATAGTTTAAACCGATTTTTCAAAAAGACATTCATTACCTAGGAAATCTTCACAAAGAATATGGCCTGCTATATACAATATGAACACCGTCCCCACCCCATGCTTGGTCTAGTGGCTAGCACGCCTGCCTTCTGTGGTCCCGGGTCCAATTCCCGGTGGGTTACTGTTGAACGATAAACGTGGTTCGGATTTCACTATAATCAGTATCCACATCTCCTTTGGCCATTAAGGCATAACCGTGGAACGCTAAACTCAAGCAAACAAACAAACAATACTTTCTCCCCCTCCACTCTTTATTCTACATGCCATCTCTCCATTTGTCGATACAGTCCCTTTAGTACTATGAAACTCTCTTCTTCCATGGTGAAATGGAAAAAGATTATGTAATTGCCGCTACTTTACAAGAATATAAACCAAAAAAGTCAGTAGAAAACACATTATAAAATTTACTTTTTGAGGCTCGTTTTGCCGCCTCTCTGACTGGCGCCTCGGGCAGTCGCCCGGATGACCCGGCCCTTGGTCCGCCCCTGAAAGTACGGACTAAGGGTTGCGGACGAGAGGTTAATCTTCATGTTATGCCACTGGTTTGACGTGTTTGAAATGTTCAGTAACTGATCGGTTAGTGAAATAATTTCGACGGTTACTGATATTTAAAGTTTAGCTAAGATAAAGTTACCTAACCAAATACATTTGATATCGCGATGTCACAATTTGATTTCTCCTCACATAAAAAAGAGAAAAACAATAGTAATAAAAAACCCTTACTCGTATTAGGCTCGAAGTAACAACATAATTCGTACAGGCTAGTTGCTCTGACCAACTGAGTTTCGATTTCTTACGTGAAAAAGTCTGTTATATTACGAGGCATGCTTTTTATTATGATCGTGCTGTTAATTTATTCTTTCGATAGATAATTTTCACTGTTTGCTTTATCTATAGAAATAAATTATAAATTCATATATTAAGAGTCTTTGGGTAATGTGTGTAATAATTTCGCGACAAATATACTTGCTTAAATGTATTGTATGCTATGATTTGTCCTGATTGTGTGTTCTTCTGGTTGTTGGAAAACAAATACGCCAGAATTGTTCGAAGTAATACGAATACGGCTTAAGAACAGGGACTGAACTGAGTTATCACTTGATTGACCTTGAGGGCAAAAAACACCAAAGGGCAGCTATAAACGAAAGTTCAGCATGCATTTCTGTGGAGTTCTGTTCAGTATCACGGTTCTCTGGCAATCACTTTGTTCTTAGGAGTAATATTTTACAAACCTAACCTTTCGATAGAGCGCAATGGAAGAGAACCGTGATACTGAATTCTTGCCCTTGTTAAGGTTGGATACCACCATGTGCAATAAAAATGTCGCGTCTCCTTGAAATGATACTTTATCGAAAATAACTCGTTTTCATTTATATATTCGAAGTTTCTGAGGATTTCAAAATGAGGAAACGTTACTGACAAACAAGGGCGCATTTAGGGGTGGGTTCAGGGGGTCCGGACCCCCTCTGAAATCCCAACTTTTCTGTAAATTTAACCTAGTTTTTGGGGTTATTTTTTAAAATTTTATTATAATTTATCCTAATATTGAAGTCGAACCCCCCCAGATAGCTTTGGACCCCTCCCGAAATAAAGTTCTGCATACGTGCCTGCTGAAAAATATATTTTCAATATATTCGTTAAATAATAAAGT
>NC_137466.1:47532173-47710476 GCF_964235325.1 Thermobia domestica | reverse complement strand
TCTTCATGTTCTGCATACAGTTAAAAAAAAAATACTTTTCATTTTAATTCGTCGGCTGGATATGACCTGCTTTCCACTATTTGACCATCAATGTTCTAGGTCAGCGTTTCCTAACCGGTGTGCCGCGGCACACTGGTGTGCCGTGAATGGGCCGCTGGTGTGCCGCAAATAAATCGAAACAAAATTATTAAGTCTATAGCAATTAAATTGCAGGACATAGGGAAAAATGTATATTTGTATTTCACATTAATATGAACCTCTAATATGAATCTAAGTTTTAAGGTTCATACGGCGTTACTTTTCTGTACATTTTTAATATTGAAAAAGGTATTTGTTATCGTTGTTATGACGTTATCGCCATCATTGTTTCTTATTGTTGCAGACTATTTCGTAACTTCAAATTTTAAAATATTCAATCCTTTCGACAAAACAAACATGCATACGAGTTACCTACATTTGTATTCTAAAAGTAAAAGAGATTTGTTTGTTCGTTCGTTATTTAGTGATCTTACTTGTTAGTGAAAGTTTGGATGCATTTTTTGAAAACGAAAGCGTATTTTTAAAGACCTAAGTCCAATATTTCATTGCAATTGTTTTCTATTTTTAAATTAAAATGAAAAATAAGTTTAATGATTTACCATGGTGGAAAACCAGTGATGGAGCTTTCTTCTCTGTAAGGATATCAGTAATCACAGAAAAAGATACCAAGGTATTTTATATTTAAGTATAATAAAATCTGAGTGTGCCGCGAGAATTCAAGTTACACTCATAGTGTGCCGCAAGTTGAAAAAGGTTGGGAAACGCTGTTCTAGGTAATAAGAGCTGCATTAACAACTCACTAAAATAAGTTTTTTTCTTTTCAAAAAAGGACCTAAAAAGTAAAGTAAAAGGACTACTAGTAACACACTTAATAGGCATTGTATATGCCAACAGTGCCCAACATTTTTAGGCCTGAAGCCTACTTTTCGTTTCAGAAATCACTGGAGGTCTACTTCTCCGTTTCCTTGTCCACTAGAGGAAATTAAAAATAACAGTGATCGATACAGACAGTATGATATAGACCATCGCTTGCTACCTCTCAAGATTTGCCCATCAACGTGTTGGTTATTACTGATGTAGGCTATGGTTAGCATGATTACATATCAGCAATTTAGAAAATAAATTTAAAATATGCAGCCCAAATATATGGTGTACCAACAATTTGCTGTCATGAACCCAATAGCTTTGACTCTCAGCCTCTCTCAATTATAAAGCCAGCCTAATATTGACTGAAAAACGGGCCAACCGAGCCCAGTCTCAGTACTATGAGCGAACAATGCAATAAAGTCTTGTATCCCATATTCATTCGAGCACGTACTAGACAAAGGTTTCTGAAATGTTCTGACAGATGCATACAGCCAATGCATTCAGGCCTGAGTACATGCTAGACAAAGGTATCCGTCATGTCTAACAAATCCATACAGCGAATACATTCAGGCCCGAGCACATCTTAGATAAAAAAGGTATCTACAAGGTTCTAAGGCATACAGCCAATGCATTCAGGACCGAGTACGTGCTAGAAAAATGTATCTGCAACGTTCTAACAGATGCATACCGTCAATGTATTCAGGCAGGAGTATGTGCTAGGCAAAGGTATCTGCAAAGTTCTGACAGAGGTACACAGTCAATGCATTCGACCCTCTCACACTCAGCATCCTCTTCTGCCTCTCTCTGCCTCGGCTCGACTGCACTCTCTATAGTCAATATGCGGCAAGCCTAATATTAATTCTTTCGTAGAGGTTAGTCGACAAAATATCCATCAAAGTGGTCTATTGATACGTAGAGTCAATTGGGTAGCAGACCATTTCCAATTGTTGGTCCTACAGACTGTGTAGCTAGATACGAATGTGTAGGAAAAGGTAGTCCATCAATCAGATAGTCCGTTAGGGCAATGTTTATCTCTGGACCACACGTATACCTTGCCTTATACTACGTGAATCAGACAAGTTGTATGTTTATGAAGCGACATGAATCATTAAGGCTTATCGCGCTTTCCATTACAATAGTTGCCGCTAAAAGCGGAGAAACAACATCCATGATTATTTTAGCATTAGCATGCTTTGTGACAATTATTCTTATTGTTAGCTATAGTCTCATACTTGCATTTGGCAAAACACAGAAGTCAATAGAGGAATTTTGTGAATGTGGCACTGAACCTCCTCGTTCCATAGACTGTAGAGTTAGTCTCATGATTCTGGAACTCTTGCTACCTTCAGTCAGCAACAAACACTATTATGGTTGAAGACAAGACAAAATGAAATGAAATTAAATCGTTCAGTTTAATGTTCCGCGATTATATTCTGTAGGCTAAAGGAGATGGGTGATTAAGGCAAGTGAACGATCATTGAATAACTGGTGGAATGAGAATGTGGAAGGAAACAGGAGCATCCCGAGTAAACCCTCGGACACGATTTTGTCCACCACAAACTTATTTGGCTTGGTTCGGACCTGGAACACTACACATCAGAGGTGCAAGCTCTACTACTGAGCTACAGTGTCCCTTGCACACGGGACGAGACGAAATAAAGTAAGACATAATTTTCACAACAAAACTGAGACAAGACAAAAACTCTTCCAACAGATATATTTTCAAGATGAGAAAGCACTTATCTTGTGCCCATCCCTAAATACAGCTGAACAACTCTCACCCCACAAGAAAATGTATATTTCGTGAATTTGGAGAGCTGAGTAAACCAAACTTCCGAATTATTCTTTGAACTTTGCTTGAAACATGTTTTTGAATATTACAAACAAACTAATTACATTTTTATTTTTATTTCATCTGTAATTTACAGACTACGCAAAAACGATTTACTAATTCTAATATTGATAACTCTAGCATATAATTAAAAGCGCAATAAAAAGCAAATAAAAGTCATCTGAGCGATTATATAACGCTTATATTATTGTAGCGTGAATAAAATAATTACAAGAAAAGTAACTCATTTATAACATGAGGACAGTACATTTCTATTTCTATAATTTGTTTCTAGAATTTTACAAGCAGTAACCATGCCTCTTTTGACTCTATCATCCCGTTTTCTGAAGTGATAGAAAACCACAGAATAGCTTAGAAAGGACTGAAAATCGAAACAGGAACTTTCTGATAGATACAGAAGGAAATAATGAAATGCAGGCTCCACTGAACTCATGAGAAGAGCAAGTTTTAGTTTAATACGTTACACGAGGTGTCATGTATATACTTCTAGCCGAAGTGAATGTGGAGAAATACCACGATTTCTCATTTTTTTAAAACAAATACAAAGGTGGGTATGTTCTTAGTACGTCTTAAGGTGACAGAGAGAACACGTGTAAAAGGAAGAGGGTAATACAATGGTATTGTTGCCTACTTTGAATATCATTATTTAAAATTCAAAACTTATAATCAAAGCGGATAAAAAATGTAATTATTTGTTACAACAATTTATCGTGAAATTCTTACTTATAAAAAATTGACCTAAACAGATCTTTTAGACAAGAAATTTGAAATATGTTTCAAAACTAAAGAGTATATACAGAGTTTCTTCGGAAAGTAGTAGTACCGATTTATTAAAGTTATTTACAATTTGACACATCGACTTAATAGGTTTCAAAATATGTCCCTTCTGATCCTACCAACCACTGACGGCTCCCTGGAACGCATGAACTGGAATACTCTTCAGCTCCCTCATTACGGCCCCTTGAATGGCCGGAACCGAGCCGTGGTGCCGTCCTTTCATGACCCTTTTCAGTCGGGGGAAGAGCAAAAAATCTACAGGTGTGACATCTGCGTGCATGGTGGAAGAGGACGCTGTGTGATGTCATATTGGGTTAGGAAGTCCATGACAGTGAAGGCGGTGTGGGTGGGTGCATTGTCGTGATAAAGCTTCTATGATCCAGCGATTGCTGGACGAAGTTTAGGGGAGTTCATTGAGGTCGGAATTCAAACGTTTTCACTACTTTTTGCTGTTGACCATTGCTCATCTTCAACTTGCTCTCTTCCCTCCTGAAACAATTTGTACAACTCAAAAAACTTGACTGCTTATGGGAGTGATTCCATGGGTCGATCTTGATTATGTCATGGGTCTCACTCGCAGTTTTACCCAGTTTGACACAAAACTTCACTGAGTAACACTGCTCTAACAAACAATTCATTGTGGAGATGACAAGACACCTTAAAACCGGTTCACCTTAAACTCGATCTACGCTCTGCGAAAGCCTGAAAAGAACTGGCAACTAGTGCGCTAGTAGCTAAGACCCCCATCACCTAAACTGCGCAGTAACATCAACCTCCTTCACCACGTTTTGGCGGGAATAAATCGATCCTACTACCTCCTGGACAAACCCTGCATGCATTTAGAAGAAGGTAGATGCTAGAGTTCTTATGATGTGTCGAACCCGGAAAGTTCTCTTCACTATAACTTCGAATATGTGTAAACATATAGGATTTCGGAAAGCAATGTTGCAATAAAGCAGTTCAAATTTAGTTTGCCCGTATTCGTTAAATTTGGTTGAGATTAACACTTGCAATATCCAGACTCTAACTCCTACAAATTACGAATTTTATGAAGATATTTAAAAAAAAACAATATCAGCAAATGACATCTGTTGTAATCCAGTGTGCTACTTATCTGACTTCGCTTACTGTTGCTTATTCCGGGACATGTGATTTTCGGTGGACAAACACATACATTAATGACTGCATATATTTAGGTGTTACTAAGCTATATTGACTTCTATTGGTAAAATGTCTTTCTGAATATTATTTCTCTAAAGCACGTGGTTTGCGAGATATTTTTTGTTCTGTATCTGGCTACTGATAGTCCTGATAGCTATGAAAACTTCAGTTAAGAACAGTTGAACCGTTTACAACTAAAATCGAAACCGATTTTTCAAAGACGAATGGAACAATCACATTTTATTCCAAGAGTACCCTTGCGTCTATATGATTAGCCTTCGCGACTTTGGGTCGAGATACTCAGGTTCAATTCTCGGTGGCAAATCATGTGGTTAGGATCCCATGTTAAGCTGTAAATCCCCGCTTCATATAGTTTCGGTGCTGAAAGGATCTCTAAACTATCAATCAACTAAATCCAATAATTTCGATAGATGAACAATATTTAAAATTAGATTTTGGGCTATATTTTAATATCAAATACCATTAATTATAAGAGTTCCAACGTTCTTCGATTCCGAGAAATAATCTCTTTGATAATGCAATACTACAAATCGGCACACAGCACTTGCCAAAGGATCAACTCTTATGCACTCTCCCTTTAGTTCCGAACATGGATGTTACGTACAAGTATTTCGAATAACTAAAGGCGAATAGCTAACTTTTAACGTTTCATAGTCATGTACACTTTTATTTCAATAACTAGGAAAAGTAAAAAGTGTAGCACCGTCCTTGAGATATTCAGACTTCATTAACCTTCGCTGTTATGTCACTGCTTGTTTAACGTAAACTCAACTATTACTTGGATTCTTAATATACTAGGAGGAAGCCCTTGATCTCTTAGGGAGACATACCACCGAATTATTCCTCCTTTGGTACTTCTTTACAGTAAGTACGTATACAAAGGGGTGATCTCGAGAAGTATCTTGTGGGTAGGTTTTCTCGCGGTTCTCTCGCCTTCTATCAATTTTTTCCATCAGGGGACACGGTGGGTCAATGGTACAGCGTTCACCTCTGGTGCTTGGGGTCCTTGGTTCGATCCCAGCTCGTCCCGTGTGGACTTTGTGGTGACACACCGTGCTCGTGGGTTTTCTCGGGGTTCTCCCACTTTCTTCATTCCACCTTTCATTCATTTCTCATAATCACCGTCTCCTTTACCCTAACCGGCATAACCATAGGACATAAAACTGAAAGATTTTCTTTACTCCATTACTTCATTCATTATCATGATGGGCGACAGGTTTTTTTTTTTTTTTTTTAATGGATACCCAAGCTCCGATATTTATAAGATAAATCACGATGTCTCGTATTTCATGTCTTTAAAAAGGTTCAATATAATAGTGGCCCTCAAAGTGGGCAGATCTACATAAGAGAACTGAAAAACCATTACCGGAGTACTGGAATAAAATGAACTGTGAAATTATAGGTTGATGTTCAAAACTCCAGCAACCTCCGAACCTGACTAGTGCCAATTTTGGCTCATTACATTCTGTATATTTCTTTAACAGAAAGCTGCTACCTGTATAGTCATTTAAAGAAAAAAACATAAACAAACATTAAATGGAAACCAAACAAAACTTTAACGTTCACCTATTAAAGAAAACGGCTTTACAAAACACGGAATGAGCACCAGTGTTTGTTAATAGATACAAACAAGAAAAACCGATTTTTGACTACAGTGCCATCAAAACATAAACGGCATCTCCAGAAAACAGTGGTGCACCAAAGCGGTAAATTAGAAAATGACCTTAGAAATCCATGCAAAAAAATCTAAAGAAATCGAGTTATGGATGGCCGAATTTTAGAATGTCAACATGTATTTGCAAATTGCAAAGGAATCAGAACAGTGATAATTTCAGGTTGTGGTTCGGGGAATTATTATTATTTATTACGATTACCTAAATTTTGTATTGAACAAAACTCGAAGTAAACCTTGTATTCAGAGACATTTTGAAGGATGTAGTTAGTACTAAGAGTTTGATTAACACGTAATTGTAACTTCTATATTTAGGATCACGTTCGGATATCAACGATTTATATCTAAAAAGTTCAACCACGACGTTTCCAAGGCACAAAGTTGTCCAAACACATCAGGAAAAACAACACCTAAATATAAAGCTAGATGTCAATATTTCAGTGGAAATTAAGCAAATAAATATTTGAATTAATCTGAGTGTTTGAATTAAGAAAGAAGAATTTGATTGATTTCCACTGACATACTAATTTCTAGCGTTATATTTATTTAACATCCTCTGTTAGTTTGTATTCTTCTAATGTGTTTGGACAATCTGGCGGAAAAGTCGTGGCTGGCTTTTCTTTTATATCTTAACTATATACAAAACTACATGAAGTGACATAAATTAAAGGTGTACTTCCGGTTGACGTGGAACCTTGAAATTAGGCATGATTGTACCTTTCCGCGACTAACCAACCGGATAATTGCCAAAAGTGAATATTTTAAATTTTTAGGGGATCTAAAGGGGAAATGAAGGAATTCCCCATCTTATTTTAATGGGTGTGTTTTTGGACCTACAATCTCATATTTTTAGGTATCTGGAATTGGGATACAAATTTGAAATTCGGTATGCTTGTACGTTTTTGTTAGCGTTGCCTCAGTAAATTGCTAAAATTAAAATGTTCCAACTTTAGAATGGCTTTATAGAGAGGTGAAAAGTCTTTCCTATGTAATTTATATAGATTTTCTACACCCCAAAATGTTTAGGCACTTTCGCAAGATTAGAATGATGAAATTTTGCGTGATTGTAGCCTTCTGGGACTAACCGATAGGAAAATTGCCAAAAGAGAATACTTTTAATTTTTAAGGGGACTAAAGGTAATGAAGAAATTCCCACGTTATTTAAATGGGCGTTTTCTTGGGATACAAAATCATACCTTTCAAATAGTTGAAATAGGAAAAGAAACTTGAAATTCAGTAGAACTGTGGGTTTAAGAGGTGCGAGATCGCAGGCCGAGCAAAGGTGGGTGTGAAGCCCCCAGCTGGGCAAATTCAGGAAATATGAAAAGCAGATGCACGAAATTCACTCTTAATGTAAAGGCTGATACATAAGAGATTCGAGACCGTAGGCAGAGCAAATGCAGGTGTCTGAGGGCGGAGCCCCCAGCTACCCAAAGGCAACGGAAGTATACGTATATAAATCATGATTACGCATATAAATCGTATAAGCGGGATCACGTATATAAATCGTGATTAATATAGGCAACGGAAGTTGAATCATGAGTTGGTTAGACTCTTAGTACGAGTCTAATCACAGTTAAAAGATGTCCTTATACGGCTGAGATATTTTATATTTCATTTCGAGTATGTTTAACAATGTTGGTCAAAGGATAGGGAAAAAATATTAATATTGCGTACAATAAAATCTTTAAAACATTTTGAAATAATTTGAGTGAAAAACGGAAAAGACTCAACTGTCTTGTGATTTATATAAACACTTTCTAGTTTAAAAAAACAAACAAAATAACGGCGTTAAACTAAGTTATTCTGAACAATTACACTCGTTTGTGACTATAGATTATTGTTATTGTTATTAATGTTATGTCGCTCGAATCTTGATGTGCCATATACCTAAAGAAGTTACAGAGCCCTCTCTATAAAATGGCGAGGGAATTTTCTTGTTCGTGGCATCCCTCAATAATATTTTCTAATATTTCATGAGTCACTGCAACTGCACAATGGTGCAAATACTTCGGCTTAACTCCCGTCGAAATCAGGAATATAGTGCATACGTATTAACTAGCCACTTTGGGGAAATCAATTTTAAATTTACGATGCCAGCGGCAAACAGTGATCAGGTCCCACTACCACAGAGTTAATTCTAGTAACACCCATTCATCTTGAAAAAGATCTAGGAAGCTGACATTTTTATTTACAAAAGAATAATGTAATAAGTTATATAAAAACAAAGTGACATTTTACAATACAGACTTTCGAGAATGAAAAATGAGTTCAAGGATTTATCGAAAAGAAAATAAACGAGAAAAAAATATGAAATTGGCTTTATTTCCTTCTTCATTGAACCATATTTGCGTCTGAAGAGACGAAGAAAATGCGAGAAGGTAAAGGAATCTTGGAGGTTAATATCAACCAAGGGAAGACAGAATGTAGGAGGTTACCGGAAATAGAAAACACTTTCAAACCGGATTCCATGTTGAGCTCAACCACTAATGGAAGATTCAAGGAATATGAAATGAGATTTCCAAAAACGACACCACCGTCGACCTCTATCTCGGTATCTCATTTGAGAAATCCTTCTGGTCTCTTTTCCCCTCTACCTCTCGAGAAATTCCTGTTTTATCGAAGACGGCAAACAAAGCAACAAGCTAAGAGAGGTTTATTATTAACCAACTCTTGTTAATCCGCTCTCTTGTATGTATTAAGAGAAAGGTTGCAAATATAATCTCATTCATTAAACGGATTAAGCAGTTTTAACCTAAAATAAATAAGCTTTAGAAATAAAGCTATAGTTAATGTAAATACTATAGTTATTGAACCAGTAGACGAAACTTTTCTATTACTTCAATAAAAGGAAACTGTGTTTCCTTTACTTCCAACGTTATATCCAATGCAAAGTTGTTTCGTTAAGTTCAGTTTATTATATTTACAGTGATAGTAGATACAATCTCGATTCTTGTTATTTTAATGAATGTTAATAAATTTCCTTTGTAAGTACATAACGCATCGTACATTAAACGTCAATTTCCATAGATATCTATCATAAGAAAGTTGATACACATTCTACACACCTACTAAACTAAAATTACAGTACTTTTATGAGCCAGGAATTTGCATTAGCTTGTCCCAAGCTTGTGAGAACTTACTGTAAGAAAGTTGGAACCTAAATTACTTTAAGCTTAAACCACTGGAATTAAAAATTTAAAAGGAATTGAAAATATTACTTTTTTCTAAATAAAACTTTATTTCGATAAAGTGTTTTGATAGGTATGACATCTAATTACGTGCATGGTTTTCGATAGACATAGAGATCACAATGCCACTTAAAGCAGTTTGATATCTCAAACCATTCCAAATATATGAAAAAAATTGTTACATTTAATATATTACTTAAAATGGCATATTTGTGATAACTTTTTAAAATTATTTTTGATTCATACTGCTTTTACAATATGCAGCAATACTTTGTGGTAGGTATAATTACAAGTTATCCGAATTACATAATTTTAAGTACTGTTCAAACTATAGCAACATTTACGTCGTCTAAAGAATGATTTGAGATAACAAATTGTAGTAAACGGCTATATAATGTTTATTGAAAGTCATCTAGCAATTAGGTAACGTACTTAACTACGCAGTTTTCAGAATTAAAAATTTTTGAAAAATATTGCATTTTCAATCTCTTTTTATCTTTGTTGCTATTCGTTTGAAATCCCTCATATAACCATCATAGTATTCGACACAGTTATATTTTGCCCCGTCTCTTTTACTTGTATTATTACTGCTACAGTGACTACCAAAGTTTAGATGTGTGTAACACTGTAGTTGTTCTTAGTTTGCAACACTGAATAACAAATGTTTTATTGGAAGTTTAATTTAACATGTAAATTTGAAATGTATATTAACCTGACGTAGTGCCATTAAAAAAATATAACTTAAGTTGGGTTTACAATTTTGCTAACTTGATGATATCATAGGATACGTGAAACGATGTATCCCTGACGATATTTCCACGAGGACAAAATTGTAGCGTTCTTTGTGTATTAGTTCAAAACATACAAGGGCATATCAATATAAATAGTCCAACCTGTAAATACAAAGGAACTCATGTCGTCTCGGCATCCAATCTATCAAATTTCTGTTTCGTTCTTGATCTTAGTAAATTTGGTCGATCTAGAGTATCATGTTGTTTTACTTCAAAATTTAACAGTATCAAATTAAAGGTGGATAAATTCAGAGAAGAATGTTATCAAATCGAAAGAATTATATGTAGGGATTTACGTTAAGTGTTCCCGATTTGAAGAGAGGAATAAAAAAAGTTCGAAATTTCAGATTATGCTTAGGGTACTGCTAATACATATTTTTAAATTGATGCTATTAAGCACACATGTCTTGCAAGTGAAAGTCATACATTGAATTAATCTATCCACTACTGAAGGTTGTTTTGAAGATTTTTTCTTTTACTTAGTCCTGAACATTTTGATTGCTAGAGAAATATTTTACAGTAAGTATAGGAAGTATGTACGTGTGTGATTGTGTAGGAGCTAGCGGTTCGTAATATCCTTGAGAGGAGACGCCAATTTTGGAAGATACTCTCCTACGACTGGCCTACGTCCCTGTGAAGGACATGCAAATTTATGAGATATAGGGTTTAATCCCTGTATGTCCCTGTGAGAGAATAGCCAATTTATGAAGGTATGAGCTCAAGATTACTATATGTCCCGGACTCGAACCTGAATATAGGAATGTAAGCTATAAAATTACCTCGGGTTCGGTACGCTATTCGGGTTTCCACATTATTCGTGGGTAATTACTGGTCTTAACTTCGGTAATTAACAACGAATAATTTCTAAACCTAAATAGTATACCGACCCCGGGGTGATGATATAGCTTACATGGTTTTGGGTTTGAGTCCCGGAACATATGGGAATCTTATACTCATATCTTCATAAATTGGCTATTCCTTCACAGGGGCATACAGGGATTGAACCATATACCTCATAAATTGCCATGCCCTTTTCAGGGACGTGTGTCAATCGTAGACGGATATCATGCTATGCGTGTCATAGTTAGAAGAGAAAGAGGAACAGATACAATCTGATATTAAACATTATTTATTTATGCAAAGATAATAAATAAACAATCTGCTTCTTGCAAATAAAAAAGTATTAATTGTTATTGGCAAGGAACAACATAACTTTTAGATCCACGAAAGTTCGTTTCTCTCTATTTTCCCCGAAAATCCACATCGAAATTACCTACAAGAATGTCATTTTGTCCATTTGAATAATCATCTATTGATTCACATGTGTTGCATCTTTGCACAGTATTATAGTTATATAAAAATTAATCATAATTTTGGGATATATATTTCATTAACCATATTAATATAGTGTCATTCTTCTAGTATTATAATTAATCATCTTAATATATTACCTGGCTAAAGTGATACATCAATTTTAAAGTTTACAATAAAATTCGTTTTAGAACAATTTTCTCGATAACTTCCCACGAAGATTTACACGCGCCATGAGGATCAACTCAATTAGATCCGCCAGTTCATTATATCTCACCCTGGATACCTTTTCCTATTAAACAATAATATTGTTGAATTAATACTTTTTAAATGTTACCGTTTGTATTGCTCTTACAAAGTTGCAGACATGTACATTTGTACAGTCACCCATATAAGTACCTGGACCCCAAGTAATGGACTTATAACAGTCAGGGGTCCAGGTACTTATGTGGGTGACTGTTCACGCTTAGCCTAGATGATTTATCGAATACAGAATTATACGTTGCCAGATCTCACGCCATGTGATTTCTTAATATTGAGTTATGTTAAGGACAAAGTTTACGTACTCCCAATGACAACTACACTGCATGAAATACACGAACGCATCACTGCTGCTGTGACGGACATTGGCGGAAACATGCTGGTGGACGTTATGGACGGTACTGGATTACCGTTTGGATGTGTGTCGGGTGACCAAGGACGCACACAGTGAACATTTGTATGATGTACCACAAACTTGGTGTTTGTATGTATCTTTTCATGTACAACCTGTCTTTTTATGTCGTATACTTGTAAGTAAACAGTGTATTACTGTACACTGTTTCTTAAAGAGGATTAGTCTAAATGATTTATCGAATTTTGTAGCACTATCATTAAACTACTGTATCAAAAATGCAGTTTACAGAGCCTAAAAGAAGGAAGTTGTCAAAAATTCATATATAACAAAGTATTCACACAATTCGGAAAGCAATGACACAGAGAGAGATAAGAGCTCTCTATTGTGGGCACTATGAGAAATCAAAGCCATGTGTAAGTGCTCCATAATTAAAGATATCAAGTAAATTCCGTAACTATCACGGCAAAGTAACCCAAGAATGGTGTTATTTGGAAAAAGTTTAATATTTTGCTTTCGCAAAAATATTAAAAGATAAATCGCGTATCAGCAAACCAAATTTGTCAATCAAGGGGTTCTACGTGAAAATATAGAAAAATAAATATGTTAATTTGTAATTAAACTATAAAATAATTGTGTGTCTATAGTACTTGGTAAGTTTTATACCATGTTTTAGTGATAACACGTTTTTCCATATTTCCAATAAATGTTTATGAATATTACTACATATAGTGTGGCCAAAAGTTGGTATACAAACCAACATCGATCAAGTATGATATTTTAATTTATTAAGGTAATGAATTTATTTGCTTTGGTTTGTTCCGAGCTTAAGGTATAAGTTAAAAGGAATTAAGAACAAATAAGGAAGAAACTAAATCAATGCCTGTATGGATAAGTTTATGATATAAAATGTCATGACCGATCAGTACGGGACTGTATGCCTACTTTTGGGCCAGTCTGTATTTTAGAGTTCCCTAAAAATCATATTTGCTATGTTAAATATTCAATCAATATATAGATATTGTACTATTACATTTAGCGTTGTACAGGTACAAGGTATTAATTTCCCAATTATAAGTTTATACTTGCACATAAAGGTGTTACCCTCTAGATGTCCGGTGACTTTACTTTTGCTGCGTCCAGTGACACAAACCTTACTTGGACCGTAAAAGGCTAATTGAAACCCTATACCATTACCAGTGGTTTGTCCTTCGTTGGGATCAAACCTCGTTAACGTTACAAGAGTAAGTACTATATAGACACTTATATAAACTTACATTGTTACAATTTATATTATTGTATGACATAAAAATCTAAGAAGTATGTCGCAGTTACCATCACACAAAAAATGTTGGGAACCGCTACATTAGCGTTTAATTAGATCTTGACCCGTCAAACAAAGAAACATAGATCAAAACAGTTGAGAATGCTCCAAGAGCATTGCCAGAACGAACTTAAAAAGAATTAAGTTTTCATAGCCTCTACAGGCTTCTATTATTAACTTTTACAGGCTTTACACCAATTGTTATATTATTATAGTCATTAAACAATTCTTGTAATATATCTATCAATTTATAATTTCCTTGAGTACTAAACTTTTTTCTATGTGTTTTGTTTAAGAGATCTGTTAAAACGTTCTACAATATGTTGTTTCACGAAGACATGCTCAAAATGGAGGAATCAAAATTGAAAATTTTCGCGGATCATCATCTCTCTATGACTTACGGTGGCTCCATACATCTCCCGAAATACGAACTGTCTTGGCTAATATCTGGGGAACGGTCACCAGTTGGCCAGGAGCCACCGGTTACTATCACTTTCTCCGATAGTTTTTGATGTTCTATTGAATTAAGGGCTCAAAATTGAAATAACACACACACACACACACATAGATAATTCATTAATGAGCTTTTATGAAAGCATAAGTAAGGTTACTAGTAGGGATGGCCGGTGGAACCGGATTTCGGCTCTGAACGATCCGGTTCTAGAATATTCGGTTTCGGATCCAGGTCTGGAACCGGTACTGAAAACCGTATTTCCAAGAACCGATTTCTCGCGGAACCGGAACTTTGTGAGCATCCCTAGTTACTAGGTGTGTTGGAAAATTGTTTTTTATTTTCTATGTATATTCACATCAGAAGTGATAAGCTATAAACTACAGGAAATGTTTTGAAATTATGCCACTTGTTTAACTATACAAATGACAGGAGTTGCAAATAGATAAATAATGAAATAATAAAAACTATTACTAGTTACTTATTTTACTTCCGTTTCAATTTAAGGATATAACAGCCTTTTAAGATATAAAAAATAAACATTTTTATTTTTTAAAAAAAATATGTCACATTTGAGTCTAATTTTCAATTCTAGGAACAAAATAAACAAAGCTAAAATTATTTCGCAAACTTGTTAAATTATGTTTTGTTTTAGCACACTGTTGTTTGCTAGAGATGCAATACGTTTCATGTAAATAATAGCATACGTAAATAATAATTGGATGTTTTAATAAATTACCGCAACCATGTTTAAAACAAGTCAAAACAAATAGCATACTTCTGCCTCACTTACTTACTCTGCCAATTAACATTTGAAATGTCCGGGATATGTTTTCTCGGAAATATTATACAGATCTAATGTAAAATATAGGGTAAAGTCATAGAAGTAACGTGCGCTGCTGGAATAGTGACGCAACATATGAATACTGCAATGCCTTTTCCTCCTTGTAGCTTGTAACTTGCATTGAATCAGAAAGTAAGAGTAAAGACTTTGGCTTTAAAAGGTGAAATATACAACGTTACATTTGTAAATCCTGTAGTTTTTGGACTTGACGTACAGCAAACGTATAACTGAAAACGCGTGTTTTATAATACTTTCCGCATCTATACGTAGTTTCCGTGTGAAACAATATAGGCAGTCAGGATCTCACATACAAATGGGCGTATATAACATATAGCTGACGAAGGTAACATACATATATGTATGTAATATAAGGAAGACTGTTAGATAACAGACATCGTGCAACGGCATGATGTAGCATCTGAGGGCAGTGTCTCCGTATCGTACGGATAACGCATGCTCCGTACTGATTTCTGTAATAACTAAGAGGATTCCCTGTATTTGTACAATATACTGCTGTCCGGGGAACGTATTTTTCTCAGTGTACAAAGGGCAATCAAAAAGTTCCCCGAATTCTGTTGTAGCTCTTTATTACCTTAATATACGTACACATTTATTTAATCACTTCCAAGGTGGCACCTTCGGAACGCACACATTTGTTTTACAGTTCCTGCGATTAATGGAAGCACCGACTAAAGTACTCTTGGTATCTTCCTAAGTTCAGGCATTGCATTGGTTTTGATCTATTCTCCAATTGCGGAACGAAAAAGGCCTATTTTTAGCTTTAGGGCCTATTTTTAACATCCGATGATGCTAAATTGTTTTTAATGCTATCAAACTCTCTGAAGCAGATTTTCCCCAATTTGCAAATGAACTTGATGTTAGTGCATTGTTCGATCTGGGAAATTGGTCCAACAGATCACCACACACTCCTTCGTTCAGCCACATTACTCGTACACTGCCTGTTATGGCCTGTTCACACTTGTCATATTCATAATTAGGCAACCAAAGGACTCTACTGTATAAGATTCACTGTGGTTGCATCACAAATGCCAAAACTAGAACATTCTGGAAACTCTTTGACCGCCCTTCGTACGATATTTTTTAATGAATCTAATAAACACATTAATGCTTTTCTCTGAATTCTGAGACCAGCGACGAATCCTGAATATATATATGTTTGATGAGATCATATAGAATACGACGTTAACAATAAAATACCATTTTAATTATTATATGTGTTATATTCTGAGATTGTTCTTCTAAGAATTCGCAAGTGTTGTAGAACCTCGATAACATAGTCGCAAAATAAACTACCATATAACAGAATTTTCAGGGTTCAATCCACAGTGGGTGATTTCTATTATGTTCTATCCTGTCAAAAATGTCTCAGATTTTCACTTAGACTAAATTTGGTCTCTGTGGAGACTTGGGTCACGTGGTACTTAACAAGTCACCGCTTTGTTTAAAGAAATACAGAAAAATGAGGAGCTTCTGTGGAGGTGTGTTTTGGCTGCTGTGTCGGTACGTTCGATTCTTTGGAGGCCATGTCCCATCATCTATCTGTAACGACAACTACTTTTCTAGTATCCAATGTCTCTTAAAAATCTGAAGGAACTATATAGTCTAAAGTCATAGATGCTTCTTTAAAATATGAAGGAATCAACTCCTCGGAGATCATAGCTTTTAACACATTTATATTATAACCTTTTTGCGTATTTTTATATGTATATGCAGTTTCCGTATAATTTTGTATTTATCCAGTGTATACTATAATCGCCTTCATCAATTATATCAAATTAACATTTGCATCAGCATTACCACTCTATTATGACAACTAATATCTCCTACAGTGAACACAGGACAATGCTTATGAACATTTGACAAGGCTTCAGGCGGTGTAAATATTTGTCAAGAGCAACAGAGTCTGCGTAATTTATCACTATCACGATTAAGCTACATGAAACACTAGAAAACGCATTATATTCTACTAACGAGGCTGCCTCTCACATATTTGTTTGTTCAGCATCAAAGCGTGAGAACGAAATCACACGCTAATTGACTAATTGCTTCGGCAATTAACGTGTTACGGCCTTCAAGATTAAAAATACTGATATTACATATAAAAGGGATTACAGGATTATGGTCTCGCATATCATTAATGTGTGGGGAGCAATTTAAAGAGACACAATGATGGCTCCGCCTGTGTTTGCACACATATACCACTAAATCACTGAAGCTCCTAGAATGGATAGCTATTGTTGAGTAAGCAATTGCATTTCAAAGACAGGCTAAAGATGAAATCATTGGATACAACACATTATGATTCATTTTAAGTATTCAAGATTGAGAAAATGCAATTAAAATTTGGCACAAGCCGAATTAAATACGTGAGAAATTATATTTTTTCTTAGTTGTTTCAGATCGACATAATGTATTACATATGGAACTGGTTTTAAATAAACCATCTGTATGTTTGTCTGATAATTACGTATGTATAGTGGTAACAATGTTGAATAATTATAACTTAATATACCTTTATAAAGAATATTCCTTATGCTATGGAGTTACTCGTAGAATTATTGTTATGGAACTGTAGGCTGTTTACTTTCGAAAGTAGCAAATAGTTGCAAATATGTACGTTGGTATTTCGTGAACATAGTTGGATCATAATTTGCAGGTTATGTTACTAATATTGAATGCTTTCAAGGGTACTTCCTACTCTATATTTCTGTCAGTTTAACGTTCCACATTATGTGATTTAAGCTAAAGGAGACTATTCCATTTTCTTATTTGTTACTCTCAGCCTATCATTACATGGAGATGAGGTGGCTCAGATGTAGAGCGATAACCCTGGTGCACGTAGTCCTTGGTTCGACTCCAACTCGCGCCAGATGGGCTTTATGGTGGACAAACATCGTACAAGATATCGGCTTCTTTTCTACTTCCTTGGTTTGTGTCTTATCTTATTTTTTGACGAGATGCCTTAGTCAGCTACCCATTCTCTATTGTATATCACCAACACATACTCATTTTTCTATCATAAATAATAAAAGGGCTATCAGCATTCATTTCCATACGATTTGCTCTCTATCGTACGATATAAAAGCGTTGGATTCAACACTCGCATGAATACGAGGAGTAAAAATTTAACTAAATGCAAAGTATATGTATGCTAATAAATGTTGCATCCTAGAAGATGTTTTGTTACTTATATGCATCATTCAGTCAGGTTGTAAAAGCGGAATATTACATATTATGTAATATCTCTCAGGTTCCATTATTGCCAAGCAGGAAGAATATGTTGAAGGCCTGTAGCTTTGAGTAGCTTCTGTATGCCATCAACGACGCCATCATTGTGAAGCTGTCGAATGGTTCGGGTAATTGCTGTAGAAAGCTCTTTGAGACATGGAAACCGACGTCCATGCGTATGTTGTTTCAACTTTGGGAGCAGGTTACACATGTTCGAACTGTAGGGAGCATGAGGTAACATTTCCCAATCGTTTTTGCAAACAAAGGTTTTGCACAGCATTAGCAGTGTGCGGCCGAGCGTTGTCGTGGAAAATCACCGGACCCACCCTGAGCAACTGCGGTTGGGTTTTCTGCATTTTTCTGCACGGTTTCAGCATGAATTCATAATAGTACGCTGCTGCGACACTTATTCCACATGGAACTCTGTCCGTTATGATAATGCCCTGATGATCTTAAACAAATATCATCATTTGCTTAACCTTTCATTGAGATTGGCAACTTGTTTTGGTCCGGCTCTAAGTCTCTGATTCACGTTCATCAGTAGAATTAATGAGACTCAGAAAATCCCCACCTTCAACGCTGAATATCTGTTTCAGCACTATTCCATAATTCAGATATGTAAGTTTCTGTTCAGCAGTCAAAAAGTGGAGAATCCATCGGGCAGAATTTTTTTCTTCTGTAATTCAATTGTCAGAATTCAGTATACTGACGTAGACAGAATCCTTGTGATCTTAGAAAGTTCCTCACATGTCACGCGACGATCTTGTTTAAGCGCATCTGCCACAAGCTTCACACTTCTTTCGTCAGTTGATGATTTGTGCCCTTCCTGGTCTTGCATCACCTTTTATGCTCACACGTCCACTACGGAAATGAGGAACCCAACGAAAAACTGTACTACGGTCTACTATTATCTCACCACAAACTTCACGTAAAGAAGTGTGAATTTCTGTGGAGTTTTTCCCACGTAAAATTTTAGTCTTTATATATGACCTCTGATCTTCAATAGATATGTTATCCGAGCCACCTGCTGCCTCCATTTCCAACACTTGTCGGAACTACGCTGTTATTCACTAGAGAGCGCACAATAGAGTGTATCTGAAAAAATATATTTAAACATGTTGGTGATTTTTCTATCAAGCATCAGACACAATGAAGTCAAAAATCAATAAAATGAAATTTATTCAATTTTTTTATACATTTGGAAAATGTTTAACATTTTAAAGGTTGCAGAAAACTCGCTTAGATACAACATTATAGTTTCTGCAGTTCTTGGCTTGTTTCCAAGTAAATTACATTGGAAATAGCCCAGAACTCACCATGAGGAGGTGACTGCAGTTCGAGTTCTGCCCTCCCTCCCACTCCTGGACTACACCTAATTTCAATTCTGTATTTGCAGATTACTGGTCCTCAAATGTTGTCTAATATTTACGTTCAGTTACTCATTTTTAATTTGTATTCTGATTTCTTTGTGAACTATGGTATCCGCTCCCGAGATTTTCAAGTTGCCAAAATATGTCCATGGCGAGCGTTTGTACTACACACAGAACTAGCCGCTTCTGTCACTAATTTTATCATGCACTCTACTTCTTGTGTGGCAAAGAAAACTTGTCATTTCTTCATTTGCAACTGTGGCAATTTTTATGTTCTGTTGCAGTTCATCTTTGCTTAGGTGTTGAGTTAGTGGTGGCTCCGTCAAGAAACACTCAGAACAGTTTATCATGTCAATGTAGGTTTTTGCGGCTAATTTGACTTCAGGAACTTTGAATTCTTTCACACTGACAGATAAGGATAATATTCTTGCTTTCAAAATTCTTCTCCAACTAAGCCGTGTCCAATATTATTGTCAGAAGTAAATTTTCGGGATGACTAAACTATGCATTTCGCATTAACACCGGATATATGACTGATTTAGTATTTGAATCCATAGATCTAGAAAATGGCGTAAGTTTCCATAAATGTTTAGCTGTTTGTGTGCACGATGGTTTGCTTTCAATATATTACCATACAGGAGTATAAACATTCATTATGTAGGAAACCATAATCTTAAGCTCTGTTGGCGTATTTTCTGTTCCGATGTAAAGGCGCAAAATGCTACTAGCTGTTGTCATCCATCTCGCTTGATGTAGCTTTCCAGGATTTTAACTAACCAAACTTGTAGAATAATGGCCCAAAGAAATAAGCACGGATCAAAAACATCTTCTAAATATTTGTCAAGCTAAGTTCAAAGTAGGGCCGCGGTGGCTCAGTGGTAGAGCATTCACCTCTGGTGCTTGGGGTCCCGGGTTCGATTCCAGCCCCCGCCAAGTGAACTTTGTGGTGGACAAACACCGTGTGCGTGGGTTTTCTCGGGGTTCTCCCGTTTCCTCCCACTTCTTCATTCCACCATTTCATTCATTAATCATCATCACCGTCTCCTTTGGCCTAACCGGCGTAACCGCGGGACGTAAAACTCAAAGATTTCATTTCATTTTTAAGTTCAAAGTACTAAAGTTCTGAATCCAGTGAACAGTTACAGATTGAAAATCAACAACTGATAAGGACTCGCAGTTTTGTAAAGCCATTGCAATTTGTCTTTCGTATGAATTTGGCTCCGTAGTCTTACCATCGATTTTATGGATTAAATGTCTAAGTGGAAGTTCATTTGTATGCAACAGACAAATTATTCATTGAAGTGACTTTCCTAAATAATTTTCAATATTGACTCCATTTTTTCTTTCAGTATTAACTGGCGTTCCATCACAGCCTAAAACAACAAGTTTTGACATGTAAAGATTTTGGTCACTGAAAAATTGAGTAATGGCTAACTTGATGCTGTCTCCCCTCTCTGACAATGGATATACGTGGCCGATATACTTAGATTATGGCTCTTGAACTAAAACAACATATTCTTCTTTCTTCACTATCCTATGTGTTATGCCATCTATTTCGTTCAGCACTAGCCTTTGGCCTTGCCTTCCATCAAAATACAACCATTTAATTTCGGAAGTCTTTAGAAAAGAAGTGGATTCTTCAGTAACAGTTTCAATGAATGTTTCTTTCTCCCTTTCAATCTTGTTGGGATCAATAACTTTCTCCTTCTAATAAGAAGTGATAAAGCCAACATCTAAAAGTGAAGAAGCTAGGAGTGCATTATCACGGACAGACACCTTTGACTAGCAAATTGCAAAAGCGAACGTTTGTAGTTTAACTCTCATTTGCGTGGCTGGTGAACCCGTATCTTTCTCAATTCTTGGAGTTCTTTATCTGAACCCGAACACTCTAAGATGGTGATCACTATCAGAGAGATTTGCTTAGTCATTTAAAGTTTGTTCCGTTTGTTTCAAATGTTCATTTCCATGCTTTTTGGCTCTTTCATACTGCTTCATAAACCGTTTTGATACACTTTTGTCTATTTCTTCTATAATCACTTCCTTTTTTGTTCTTTGGTCGAGAAGAAATGGTGCTTCTAACTTTGGCACTCGTCTTTCTTTTTCACATTTATAATGAATTAGTGGAACAGCACATTTACAGGAAGCAATATCAAATAAGGTTTCCCTGTCAAATTTTTGAAATTGTACTATTTTAGCATCACATCAACCGTTTGATTTTTTTCACTGATTGTAGAAGCTGGCGAACTTTTTCGTGATAATGAAGAATTAAGACAGCAATTCGTTGTTGGCTTAAAGTAGGTTTTCCACATATAGATGACTTCTTTCCAAATTGAATTATTTTAGAAGCAACTATGTAAGCAATGTCTTTGGCTGGCAGATATTTTCTAGAACCAGAATTTCTCTTTGTTTCTCCTTTCCACAGGAATTGGTTTAGCACACTTTCTATTGTAGGCAGTTGAACACAACTAAACTCTTCTGAAGACTTAAAAAACATTATACACAATGTTATTATGTCCTCTGACCGTAATTCAACCTTATTCTCCAATTGCATGTTGATACAAGCAAAACAATTGTGCGTTCACAAACATATATGAAGAAAACCACAGATTTGTAAACAATAGGACAAGCAAGAAAACAGTATCACGCGTCATCGCTATCGAACTAGCAGAAGCACAACACTCAAATGTAAGACGAGTGATTGTTATGTCTGAGTAAGGCGAGTCCATTTGCTTCGGTAACTGAGTTTCAGGAGAGTCACCTGACACACACAAATAGTATAAGTTTATCGATTTTTCCTCCAATTCAAAGCGATGGCGGCACCTGATAAACAAGAACTAATGATTTTAAATTTCTTTCCTCACTGTATTTGGCCAATATGGAAAATAATTATTACTCAGGGTAATACTATATAAAGTAATAAATATTTCACTTACTGTTTTAAAAATCTACGATTTTATATTTTTCTTTTCGGATTTCAAGCCAATGGCGCCACCTCAAAAAATTGAAGTATCGATTTGAATTTTTTCTGTTATATTAAACAAATCTGGCCAAAAATGGCCACTAAGCGTAACAAAATTTTCAAAAAAAAAAAAAAAACACGTTTTTTTCGATAGAGCCTAGCGCACAAGCACATGTCCTGTTGCCTCAGGACCTCAGCTTCAACTGACGAAATATTTATCTCGATTTCATCATCCACTCCGCAGTGTTATCATAATGTGCATTATTTATGAAATAACCCTCGTAGGTGCATCTACCTACATACATATTATATATATATATACATATATATACATATATACAAATTATATATATATATATATATATATATATATATATACATATTATATAGATAGATAGATAGATAGATAGATATGAGAGATAATGATTACGTACAAAAATCGGAGATCTTAGCTTCAACCAGGTACACCTTGTCTCAAAAAGGTTGAGCGCATTCTTTATTGGTGTTTTGAGGCAAAAATTTTCAAAGTCCAGCTTCGGGTATCTTCGGAAAAAAGTAAACCAGGTTCGAACCTCCAAGCCAGCCTTTGCAATCGGGAAAAAGTTTGCAGTTGTGTTTTTCTTCTTTTAAATATAATAAGACTTGTTACCAAGTGTAGAAAAAAAGCAACATTGATTGAAATACTTAATGATACAATATTTCGAAACCTTGTATTAATGTCAACACTGCTTGTTTGTCATTTAGCTCTCCATACGTAATGGAACATTTAAATACGTTAAAGAATCTTTCCATATGTAAAAGAATGCTCAAAGTTAAGACATAGAACATAATTATCGCCTGAGTACTAAAATAAAAGTCAAAGTAGAACAAAAACAGCGTTTGTAATGGATATGAATGGCATAATTATCTAAAGAACCGTTATATATGTTTTGCATGAAGCATGTTTACGAAAGTCCTTGTGTTGGCTCACTGGTAAGCTGTCGGTTTTTAAATCATAAGGTTACGAGTTCGATTCATATCTTGGTCAATGCTTTTTTTTAAAATATATTTTCCGCAATGAATGAAAAATTATATAAAATAATTACATTAAAATACATCAGTTGTATATATATAACATAATCATTGCAGAACATAGTAATTATTATGTTTAAAATATAACATCTGAGATAGGTAGGTATTCACAGTAGGTCGGTATTATATATGAGAATGTTAAATACAAGTTAGGAAAATCGTTCAATAGCAATAAATAAATTATGTAGTGTACTTATTTGCAGCTATTTGTCATATAGTGGATACTTCTCAATATTCATATTACGTTCAATGAATATCATTTATGCTCAATGAATATCATTTATGTTCTTGAAAAAATTATTCGATGCATAAAGAGAGGGTATAAACAGAGAATCCAAAGTCGCAACGCTCGCAAGAAATTCATGTACCCCAAAGGTCACGTGAGCAGACTGGAATTGTCCTTATGAAGCATGCCACAGCAGAAAGTCTTTACATAGATTTTCAATTCAATTCCCATTGGCGTAACTAGGATATTTTCCTAGGGGGGGCATGGTCCATTTGTTCTGAAAAATTAGAAGAATCTTTTAGAAGACCTTATTATGATGTTATATATGGTCTTTCTTACCCCGCACTCATTATCAACACCAAGTTATTTAGTTCTAACACAACACTGTCGTGTAACATTTCAGTGAAAATTTATTTTTCAGAAATTTGCTAAAAAATATTCCCTATATTCTGATGCTACTATATAACTACCTAAAATCTAATTATGGAAACTCATAATGTTCTATTACTGTTTTACTCGAGCAATTCTGAGCGAAACTACATTATTCGTAAACGTTAACTGTCATGCTCTCAGTTTACTCTTACATAGGGGTAAAAGTGGGTCTGAAAAGATAGGGGGACGAATGACGTCACGCCGTCTCTCGTACCTATTTTTGGCCATTGCATTTTTTAGGAATTGGAGGGGCACCGTATATAGTTTTGGAAGTGGGAGAACGGTGTCCTCCCGCGTTCCCCTTTACTTTTACCCCTGCTCTTACATCTTATAGAAACACAAATAAATATACAAGCAGTGACATAATTTAAAGTTATAACTTTTTAAAAATCAGTCATGGGCTAATGTTTATTCATTTATGTATTTAAAGTAAAGTGTAAATTTTTTTCATTGTCGTTTACTAATGTTGCAGTTTAATTACATAAATCTTTGCGAACAAAGAAATACAATCAACTTTTATACACAAAACATTTTTAACTAAAAAACAGAAACAATGGTATACAAAACAGTGGTAGAAATATAGTTGGCAAACTTCCCGAACGACTTAAATATTTTTTTAAAAAATACAATTAGAGTGAAGCAGATCAACAATACGAGAGAAGAAGACATGTAGACGGACTTGAGGGATCCGTTTTCCTATAAAAGATGTTTCCCATTATCTTTTCAATTAAATATTAAATTACACACCTTACAATTTTCGGGAGGACGTATGATAAGTGGCCCTGATGGACAAGCAGATGTGATTTTAAAAATTAAAACAACAAACATTTAATGAAACAAAGATTCAACCAGCAGAATTGACTGATAATAATATTGATCACAATATTTTGAGAGAGAGAGAGAGAAAATATATCAACACTTGTAATATTCCTGAATTACATTATGAGCTTTTCAGCATATTGTTGTAGTTACATCGTTAGCGTCAACCGTTGGGAAATATCATTACAGCCAGGGGACACCCACGAAGAGGTCCACCGGACCCGAACCCTCAATAAATAAATATATATATATATATATATATATATATATATATATATATATATATATATATATATATATATATATATATATATATATATAGATTGTGTTTTGTCTGTACCAGGGAGCACTCATGGAAAGTCCACCCAATTTGGACCGCATGAAATCTCAGTGACTTGACATACATATGTGCACTTCCTTAATAAAACTATACTTGACTTAACAGTGAAATTATTATTGGTTTATTTCCGAAGAACAAAGAAAAATTTAAATATTTATATTGGGTAATCAGTAAGCGCAAGAATTTCTCTAGATTAGGGAAATTTCCCTCAAACTACGAACACTGCTTGTTATTGCTGCGATACCCATGTAACTTTTACAGCATGAAACTAAAATATCAGGTTATCAGGAACATATTTTTTTCTTTAGCATAGCACAAATACACTCCCTTTTCGAAAGCAAAATCTAAAAATTGTTCATGTGGTGCACAACTTACGCTACTTGGAAATTATTTATGGTTCACTCGGACGCAGAATAACGCCGTATCTGTGTCTTGCAATATTGTACCCCTCCCAACTTTCGACACTCTGAACAAAAATTTCTGGGTGCGCACCTGATTACAGTTTATACCTTAAGAATGTAACTACAAACTTCAGTTCATAAATAATACTAATACTAATACTAAGAAGGAGGAGAAAAAGCAACAAACGATATTGAATAGTGACTTTTGAATGGGTATTATATGCGTAATTGCTTCAGTTTAGCAGTTCAAGAATTCGGCTTCTTTTTAATTTCCCTTCTGTTTTTTTAGTGTACCTTAATAATTTGCTCTGAGAATCGTAACTGTTCAAACATTACTACAGTATGCTATAAATAAAATAATAACAATAAGACTGATTTATCACACATATATAAACAAGAGAAAATTACTACGTCAATAAGTGAATTACTTGAAAGAATACAAAAATAATTTACATTAACGAAGCTATCAAATAAAAAAAAAAGTCGCATACAGCTCAAGTCGAGAGGTCACTATACTGCCCACTATCACATTAGTACAGGTATTTTGTTATATTCAGGCACAAGACCATAGACCCATATTTAAAAAAAAGTCGATAGGCGGACGAATATAAACACTATTAAACATGTCGAATGCAAGCATCATTAAAGTTGTTATGCGTAAATTGAGGTAAATTAATAACATTATTTTCATCCAGTATAAAAATTCTGGGGAGGGCCCGCTTTGCTTCTAGGGGGAGCCGGCACCCCGTGGACCCTCTCTAGTTCCGCCTATGTCAATTCCTGATATATGCTTTTGCAATGTGGAAGTGGTGATGCCTTGAGTCGCGCTCTCTCTCTCTCGCTCGCTCGCTCACTCTCTATTTATACAGAATATAAAAGTGGCTGTATGTGTGTGTTTCAACATAATTCTGATGTATCTAGAGCAATTTTAACTATATTTCTTACAGTCTGGAAAAGAGTACTGTCGGGCTACATATCAAAAATGCTAGAAACGGGTCGATATTAGTATCGAATCCATAGTTTCGTGGTCGCTTAGGTGAATAGTTCTACTTTCAACTCAAGTCCAATTAAGCTCCCATTAGCACCAGGGTGGTTACGTAGCGACATAAAAATGTCGACATCAACCGATATCAGAATCGAATCATAAGTTTTCAGCGCCGCTAACAGTGCCGCATTTCCCATTAGTTCACATTAGTCCACATTTCACATTAGTCCCATTGCCTAGAGGGCAACATATTTGTAGCGTGCGAAGTTTAAAACTTGAATAATGTCTTAATTTTTTCCTTATGAAAAAGTTAAAAATCAAGAGCAAATATACTATTTCATGAACAATCCTCTTTTACTATTGTAATATGTTTAATAATAGCGTTAGAAATCAAAAAAATAATTCAGAACATGTTTCACATTTGTTATTTTTTGTTACGTAGTTGTAGCTGTAGCATCTAGTGACTGGTATTTAACTGTAATAAATTCACTAATTAAGCATATTCGAATTACGTTTTATTTTTAAGTTAGGGATGAAGGGGCGGAGAAATATGTAGTTATTGGGAACAACGAGAGCAAAAGTGTGTATGTTTACCGAGTTTATGTGCAGAGATCGGAAGATGCAGAAGATGAGGGGCAAGATTAATGAACTTGAACAGAAGTTGAAAAAGAAAAGAAAGAAATCAAATGATGGACTGTAGCCGTGAATTAGAGATAATCTTTTGTTGTAGTTATGTAGACCTTGAATTCTTTTTCTGTTGTATTTCGGTAATCCCCGGAAGAATATTGGGATGAGACTGTGCTTTTGACAATTTGCTTTTGGCAATACCGGGAGAGTGTTAGGTTATATTAGTTAGCCGGACATGGTGTTGATTTTGAATAATCGGACAAAGTGTTGGAAAATAGAAACAACAAATGAAGGATGTTACTATGTAGAAATAAATAATGTGTAATCGTGTTGATGTAGAAATGGAGCCATAAGTGGCTGAAGTCTTTTGTATGTTAAGGAAAGTTAGATCCAGTGTGGCAATTGATATTTTAGGGTTTATGTGCCAAGCGTGGCTGTTGATAATAAGGTTGAAGATCCGAGAGTGGACACTGTTATGTTAGGTTGATGAGCCAAGAGTGGCTTTTCATATTTTAGTGGCTTATGGTAATGCCAAGTGGGATTATAGTTATTGTTATAGTTTTTGGGATTCAGAAAGGCTCCTGTTTAATTGAGCGTATTGGTTTAAGTCAATTAAAGGTTGACAGTGAAAAGAAAGTGGTATAATTCATTTGTAAACTCTAGTAGATTTGAGAAGTTAATTAAAGTAATACTTTGCTTCACTGAATGTAGCAAAAATAAACAAACCTAACAATTATAATACATATCCTTAGGGGGGAGTAGAAGTCCGAATTTTTGCGAAAAATTGAGTATCTCACAAGCCGTTGAACTAAGAGCTGAAATTCAGCATATAACTCTTTATTAAAAATAAACAGAATATGTCCTGACATTTTTTAATTTTTTTTATGAGCGGGGGCTGCATTTTCTATATATTGGAAATTGGTAGTGGATTGATTTATAAAAATAATCGAAAACGATTGATATTAGTTAAGAAACAAATTGAGTAATGAAAACTACAGTTCTTCGAATTTTATACCCACTGTTTTCTATTTATAATTGCAGAAGCTAGTGTTTAATATATGGAGCGTTCAGAACATCAGGCAATCAAGCCATAAAGTTGAGAGAAAATGGCCATAAAATTTGTATTCTAAACTTAATTACATAGGCATTTTCAATTAGTACGGCATGCTTAATTATATAGAAAATTAGTTTTTCTTTCTGTTTTACGTTCGTCTACTTTTCCTTCATTTGAGACTTTTAAATTTCATCCTATTTTTTACTGAAATGTGTATGTAAGGAAACTTAATTCGGAAGATGAGAAACACTTTACCCTTGTATATCTTAAAGGTCAGGTCCACCAGTATTGTAACAGGGAGGTGCTTGAGCCAATGACGGTAGAAATTCAAACTCCGATAAGTGATAATTTCACAGTCTTGTTTTATTGCAAGTGTAACCTCTTTAGTCAATGGAGAGGAGGACGTATATCATGGGTCAGAGTTGATGACGGTGGGTTTTGGTGGGTTGGAGTTGGTCGCAATGGTTCAGAGTGGTTCATAGTTGGTGGTGGGTCAGAGTGGATCACGACGGATGATGGGTTAGAGTGGGCCAATGGGTTATTTGTGTGTTGGGTGATAGTGGGTCATGGTGGGTCGTGGATTAAATTTTAATTACCCACACCATCTCTGGTTAAAATTGTACTAAAGAGAAGAGGCACCGAAGATACATGTCGGATATTATGCTCAAATTTTGCACATAGATAGTACCCCACCAGAAAGCAATAAATCTGAAATGGTTCACGGTACCACCTCCTAGAACTCGAGATGTAGGGGTTTGTCTGATTGGCTAAATTAAGACCTCAATGATTTATCCTTCAACAAGCAAGCTTTTTATGATCATTTCCGTGGGAAAGTCAGAAAATCACGTGCCTAGCAATCGTAATATGGATAGTTCGCGTCCACCATGGGGTATTTGTTTAGTGTTTTTTCGACTCACCTAAATATAAACAAATCACACATATAGGCAATTTAACATATTTTGGGAGAGTAATTTTGTAGTTCGATGGCGCTTCATCGCGTCTCTACGAATGGTAGTAAAATTTTCAAAATGGAACTGGGGCCACCGCGAATCGTCGCTGCGGGACCACCAATTTTTGGCGAGAGGTCAATAGTTGACCATCTGTAGTCCACCGACGCTTACAGCTTAGAGTAATGAACGATGTCTTTGCCTTGTAGACTTCATGACTACCGACTTATTATTATTATTATTATTATTATTATTATTATTATTATTATTACTATTATTATTATTATTATTATTATTATTATTATTATTATTATTTATAGTAATAGTAGTATAACTGATATTAGAATAATTATATTGTCTATGTATTGTCTCGGTAGGACTACGCACAGGATTTGGCTCGTTTTGGTTCGACTCGACTCTAATCCGAGTCGAGTTGGAGGAAATTTTTCGCGCCGAGTCCTAGAGTAGACCTTAAAGATGTCTGTTTCTAGTCGAGTCGAGTTTCAAAGAAAAGTCGCTAGTGCCCATCCCTACTAATGAGAGCTTAATCGGAGTTAAGCGAAATCGAAAGTCACACTATTTCTCTAAGCGACCCCGAAAACTATGAATTCGACACTAATATCGATCATTTTCTAGCAATCTTTTATATGTATCCCCCCCCCCCCATTCGCCATAGGTAACCCAACAGCACTCTTTTTTCAGACTATAAGAAATGTGGTTAAAATTACTCTAGGCCAGTGATTCTCAATCTAATTCCTATCACGATCCCCTTTTATCACATCCTCTTGCCAGCGACCCTTTTATAATTTGTTTTATAATAAGCTTGTGTGGGATTTTTAACATACCTATTTCTATAATAGTAGAATCCATTTCTTGCTTATAGTGAACAGTGCCGTGGCATGGAAAATTAGCGCCCGGGACGAGAGTATACGACGTTTCCGTACCTATGAGTGAGGTCGACAGACTAACTGCGAATCGCCACCATGGTTGGCACGAAGCTCAATAAAATTTTCAAAAGTAAACCCTGCCTTTCCTTGATTTTGAGCACATTTTATTACGTTTTTCCTTCTATTTTATACATGTGCACATGCACCTTCCTAACATGAGTAACACACTTCCTCCGAAATTTGTGCCCCCTTTTTTCGGCGCCCGGCACTGACAGTGGATTCAGTAACTGTAATATCTATATTTCCAACGACGAAGGTGCTGGTACTCCTTCATTGACGAGGTCATTATCGTATCTGATCTAAGCCCACAACTTCTTGACCAAATAATAGAATGATCATGCGACAAGTCTTTGCAACTGGTTTTCTGTAACGAAGATTTGGACAAGTTCTGCCTGATGAGGAGAGAAGAATATCGTGATCTGGTATCTGCTGGTGATATCTGCATACAGCTCTGCGAAGGCTTCATCATGCTGGGTTACGTGGCCGTGTTGCTGCCGTGAAGGAAAACTCTCAGACGACCACAAAATTTACCGTCTCGCGTTTGCACAGGCGAATGTGGGTCGCAATTGGGAAAACGTAGTTTTCTCAGATGAATCCATATTCACAACATCAAATGAGGGACGCCGTTTTGTGTATCGTCCGAGAGGCACCCGATATGACCCTGGATATGTGGCTGCTTGCAATCGCAGTGGCCATGTATCTATTTCATGTTGGGAATGGATTTCCAGTCGCGGAGCAGGACAGCTTCACAGAATTGAAGGACATCTGGACAGTGCTCAGTACTTAGACATTATGAGTAATATCATGGTGCCATCTGTACGAGTATTACAGCCTGATAGTGTAATTCAGTTCCAGCACGACCAGCCGCCAATACATACTTCCCGTGTGGTTCAGGAATGGTTCGCAGGGCAGCCTGAGATTGATTTAATTGACTGGTCGCCTCGTGGGGCAGACCTCAATCGCATGGAAAATATGTGGGCAAAAGTGAAGCGTACTCTAAGGGACAGTTGGCCTGAGGCAGATCCACCAAGAACTCAGGATGACCTGTGGCATCTTGTTTCCGGAGCATGGCTGGAGGTAGGGGAAGGAGATAGATTTGTCACCCATTTAATAGATTCCATGCCCAGAAGAATGAGGCGTGTAATAAATTCAAAAGGGTCTTGGACACAATATTAATGTCCCCGCCTTAACTCCCGAAAACAGCTCTTTTCAAAAACGCTTCTGAAAATATTTCTAGAAGTAAACCACTCCTTGTATCTGAATTCAGTGCAATTCTAGTAACAAAAAAAAAGAAGATAAATCGCTGCAGGCTTTGAACTCAAGACCTCTTCATTGCCAAGCCCGTACTCTACCAGCGAGCTAACATGAACACGCAACCCAAACACGACTTTCAATTTCTGGTATTCGATGACAATGATGCTCATATACTTTGCAAATGTTGTATTCAACTTGGGATATTCCGCAACACACACACACACACATAAACAAAGCTAGCGAGAGAGAGCGAGAGAGAGAGAGAGAGATGAATATACAAAAGCAAATTCAACGTATTCGAATGAGACTCTTAAGTAACGACATTCTGTTCTAAAGAGAATTTGTGTTTCTTGCCGTGACGTTAAGGGGATCGGGAAAAATTAGTGTGTCTTGAAGCAGGATCCGACTTTGGATACTCTGTTTATACACTTTCTATATCCGTAGGAATATACTGTATTTCACGAATGTAAATGACATGCTGTAATGAGAATATTGGGAAGCTAGATCTGTGTGACAAATAGCTGCAAATAAATACACTACATAATTTATTTATTGCTATTGAACGATTTTCCTAACTTGCATTTAACATTCTCATATATAATACCGACCTACTGTGAATACCTACCTATCTCAGATGTTATATTTTAAACATAATAATTACTATGTTCTGCAATGATTATGTTATATACTTTTTCATGCATTGCGGAAAATACAATTTCATAAAAAACATCTCTAACCCAGATGGGGATTGAACTCGTAACCTTCAGATTTGAAATCCGACAGCTTACCAGTGAGCTAACACAATGACTTTCGGAAGCATGCTTCTAGCGAAACATATATAACGCTTCTAAAGATAATTATGCCATTCATATCCATTACAAACGCTGTTTTTGTTCTACTTTGACTTTTATTTTAGTACTCAGGCGATAATTATGTTTTATGTCTTAACTTTGAGCATTCTTTTACATATGGAAACATTCGTTTACGTATCTAATTGTTCAATTACGTATGGAGAGCTAAATGACAAACAAGCAGTGCCGACATTAATACAAGGTTTCGAAATATTGTATCATTAAGTATTTCAATCAATGTTGCTTTTTTTCTACACTTGGTAACAAGTCTTATTATATTTAAAAGAAGAAAAACACATCTGCAAACTTTTTCCCGATTGCAAAGGCTGGCTTGGAGGTTCGAACCTGGTTTACTTTTTTCCGAAGATACCCGAAGCTGGACTTTGAAAATTTTTGCCTCAAAACACCAATAAAGAATGCGCTCAACCTTTTTGAGACAAGGTGTACATCCCTCCTTAATGTCATACTAGCACTTTTAAAGATCGTATAATCAAATATCAGTAACTTCATCTGCTTATTTGATTGTGAGTTTGTGAATGCTTGGATTTTGCAATAGACATGGCAGTACTTTCTGTGTACCGTAAAATGGTATATCTCATGACTTTGATAGAATAAATCGTAAACGGCTTTCATAAATGCAAATTGTTTCAATTACAAATAAGTGTTGATGATGGACGTGATCTATTATGTATTCGAAAGCTAAGCAAATAAATTCAAATCTTCGTGATTTCGGAAAGTAAAAAAATTTAGAGCTTTGAATTTAAAAATTACAAAGCTCTTTAACACTAGGATTGAGGAACACGTGACCGGGAGGTGTTCTATGGGTCAAGATTCAACTGTATTTTCATGACGCAAGTCCTTGTCAGTAAGCCTATAACGCATGCACTTAATTTCACAGTTGAGCATTATGACAGGAAAGTAGAACACAAACTTGAGAAAATTAGAAATAAATAGGCAACGAAATCAATACTTATAATACATAATAGAGATATCGAAACACTTATATAAGTTATCTTTCATCTAAGAACATTTGATAAAAAATAACGTTATTCAATGCAAATCAATCCCTTAAACTGAGATATTAAAGAATACGGTGAAAGTTGGAGAAATTAGATTAATGATAAATAAATACAATAAATAAAAAATAAAAATAAAAAATATAAATAAAAAATATAAATAAATAAATGATGATGCAGAAAGGAGCCGCTTCTTCTTCTTCTTTAGCAATTCATAATGGACATATCTTAGGGTCACCGGTGCCTCGTCCACTTCCACCTTCAATATATGCGCTCCAGTATACTCACTCTGTGTGATTAGATGTAACTTTTTATGAGGAACAAGATTGCACTTGATCGTTTTCTGTATTTCTTATAATTTTGGAGCTACTATTTTTTTCTGGTTATTTTAAAATTTTGACTAACCTCTCCTATATGTTTTCGGGAAACAGAGATAGCCAGTTTTTTAATGCCCGGAAACCTCTAATACTGTTGCATAAGTACTTCAGTTTCGCTTCCCCATCACAGATGCAAAAGTGTTCGCTTTTTATGTTTATACACAGGGTGTTTCAAAACAACATCGACAACGTTTAGGTGTTGATTCCTGACATCAACACAAGACAAAAAGTATAGGCTAACCTTTCCACACCACAAATGCTTCCTTTAGGAGTTATAGGCTGCCGAAAACATGAAAAATGACTTCGAAAGGTCCGTAGCTCTAAAACTACGGGACCTACCGTAGTCGGGACAAGATTTCACTTAGGAATTAGTATGTGCCCTATCCAAAGATCCAAGTTTCAGAATCCTGTGGTACTTACGCAATAATTTAAATAGAGGTAGTTGGAGAGTACTTTATGCCCATAGCCAAACTCCCACTATAAAAATTGCTTCGTTAGTGTCTTAGGATTCTGAAACATGGATTTTTGGATAGGACACATACTAGTTCCTAAGTGAAGTCTTGACCCGACTACGGTAGGTCCCATAGTTTTGGATCTATGGACCTTTAAAGCTCATTTTTCCATGTTTTCGGCATCCTGTAACTACGAAAGGAAGCACTTGTGCACCCAAGTTGGTCTATACTTTTTGTCTTATCTGTGTGTCAAGAATCATTTCTCAAACGTTGTCGGTGTTGTTTTGAAATACCCTATATAAAATTAAAATACATTATTACTTTTAATCTGTCGAACCATCTGACCAATCTAGATTACATTTTCAACATAGATTAAGTTCGGGCCTGGGATAGTTTTTATCATTTCACTTTGACGGTGCAACTTAAGGGAGGGGAAGGGGGAGATATATAAAAATAATCGAAAATGACCACTTTAATGTTGAATCTATATCTTTGGGGGACGATGAGAAGAACAGTGACGCTTCCGATACTGCTTAAATCCAAATTCAGTCCTGTTACTTGGAGGAAATATATAAAAAATGATCGAAAATGACCAATATCAGTGTCGACTCCATAGCTTTCCGGGATGCTGAGTTGAACAGTGATAATTCCGTTCCCGTTTACGTCCAAAGTCAATCCCGTAAGTACTCCGTAACTTGGGGAGGAGGAGTGAGGAGATGTATAACAATGATCGAAAACCAGTAATATCAGTGTCGAATCCATAGTTTTTGGTGTCGCTGAGATGAACAGTGATACTTTCAATGCCATTTAAATCCCAATTCAGCCCCGCAACTTGGGGAGGGAGAGGGGGAGATACATAAAAATGATCGAAAATGACCGATATCAGAAAGCGCTTCGGTAATAGTAAAAAGTGACTGACTAACGGAATACATTGCTAATTTTTATTATTTTAACCCAGTGGAGCAGGTAATTGACGATAGTCCAATACTAATTGGCTTCTCAAACTTGAAGTAGAGTTGCAACTGTATAGTGCTGAGAAGTTGGTTGTCACTGTTTTATATTGTTGGAATATTCAACCGAAAGTAGCCGTAGTTTAATCTCTATTTCAACAGAAATCAAAAATCGTGCGGGTAAATAACGCTACTGATTTTAATTTTAAAACATGTTTTCACTCGCTGCATACCTCTGAATTCCTGATTTAAAGAAGGAAAGGAAATAACCATTCTCACCTTCATTACCTCATTTCTATATGAAACGTCATCAAAGCCAAGTTCACATGAGACGGAACTGCATGTCACAGTGAGAACAATACAATTCCTATTCGTTCTTTTTATGCATACGAATTACGAGTAAGAACTCACTTGTAGATTAATCTCGTTCAATAGGTGAGATTACACTCACTAGTACTTACTCATCTTTATGCATATCATCCATTGTTTATACTTTCAAGTCATCTCGACCTCCTTCCCCCTCTTAAGTCACGTAGTTGCTTTAATAGAAGCATGACATAAGCTAAAAATGGCTCTTATTGACATACGATGTTTAAAATGGTCTCAAAGCTTAAAGAGCTCTTTGCAAGAACATTGCAGGTGAAGGTACATGTCTTCTTTCCAGGAAGCAATTGTGTTGTTTGTTCGTCGATGTTAATCTACAGCAGTACCAAACTGAAAAGTTGATTATGTTTTTTAGTTGTATCACTTTGCTATTAATCTGTGTGTATCACGTCGGTACCTGAAGGATTCTGAATATTTTTTTTAATCATGTACTGAGATGAGCAAAGAGATCACTTCCAAGGCAAAGTTTCAAACGTTATTGCTTCTCAGCTCAGGCAGATGCAAAATCTCTCCTACCCTGTTGCCCATGTTTCAAAGTAAATATAGATTACTTGTAAACTTACTGGTTAAGTTACTGGGAAAGAGATAGATACTAGTAGGTGGAAGGGAGAAAGAGAGACTGTTGTAAGTTTGTTGAACATTAAGTCATCGTGTAAAGCATTCAAAGGCTTCTTGGTGAGAGACGTAGATTAAGAAGAGAATGTGTAAGTATAGTATATTCCTTTGATACGGAGAGACGAACATATTTTATATATATATATAGTAGCCCAAAAGTAGGTATACAGTCCCGTACTGATCAACTCATTGCTTTTAATATCATTTCTTGTTGTTATCCATCAGGTACACTTAGTTTCTTTATTATTTGTTCTTAATGCCTTTTTACTTATATCGTAAGCTCGGAACAGCTGAAGCAAATAAACCTATAAGTTAGAATGTTATACTTGATCAATGCCTACTTTTGGCGTGTATACCTACTTTTGGCCCACTCTGTATATTGTATTATATATATATATATATATATATATATATATATATATATATATATATATATATATATACCAAATTCTGAATGTTAAATGCGAAGAATACACTGAAAGCTTCGGGAATTTAGTATTGTGAAGTATGTTCAATATGCTCCCCAACTAACAATGACTGCTAGTTTTACAGGAGCAATTTGAAGTAAAGTCGGTGGAAAAATGGATTTGACCAGAGAACATTTTCATACAATGATTTATAATGACTTTTGATAAGGGATAACGCAACAACAATGTATCAGTCAAATGAATGCTACGTTTGATGAAGCCCCGTCTAAAATCATCAATCATCATTTATCGCTGGATCCACAACAGAAGTGAATGTAGTTATTGTCTATTATCCTAACGCATTGATGGCCAGCCCTATTTCAAACATTTCCCCATTCACCATACTCTTACAAAATTCATCCCCTCCCGTACCGCCCTTTCCTCCCTCAGCCCCAGGTAAATTGCAACGTTTTCATTTAACATTGGGCGCGTAAAGAGTCTAGAGACCAACACCCGTCCGATTTAAAAAATTTCTTCGCTTTAGATTGAAAATATTATATTTGGAGACGGTGTCCTTTCTTACATTTTATTGCAACTCTGATAATAACATAGTTACCTTATGTCAGGGAACTTTCGAGACACCCTATATATATATATATATATATATATATATATATATATATATATATATATATATATATATATATATATATATATATACCATAGGGTAGACTTTTGGAATTTGATCTAGTAAAGCTTTACACCAGGTTTTTTTGCATTCATTCCTTTGTAGAAACATCAAAGAACATGTTTCACGGTCATTTTGCGCGTGCGATGGGTGGTGGCAGTGACGCACAAACTTTGACTAAAGAAAAAAAGACGGTAAATTTTAGTTTTATTCAAAAAATTCCTGGCATCTCTATTTATCCTAGGATCATGGTTTGACGGTCTTTTTGTGTGGAATGAAGCATTGTTTCCAACTGTACTACTCACGTGTCCCTGTTATTTAATTCAGGCGGGAAAATCCCGCCCGAAGTGGAAAAATGGAATATTTTCAAGAAACATTTTCCCCTTTTCCGGAGCTCCTTCGTGGCTAAGCGGTTAGCGTACGCGCCTTTGGCGTGGGAGACCCGGGTTCGATTCCCGGCGGGAGCTCATGTGGTTCGGATTCCACGTTAATCAGTAGGTCCACGTCTCATATAGCCTCGCTGCTGAACGGTACGCTAAACTACAATCAACTCAACTCCGGAAATTTTCTCCTCAGGTACATGATAGGGACATGCGAGTGGTACCGTTTGAAATCTAGCCATGTCGAACCAAACGAGGTACTAATCATGATCCTACGCTAAATAGGAATGTGTCAAAAATTTCCGAATTTTTGAATATTTCCTCTATTACACATTTTAAGTCAATTGTTTTAGTGAAGTATCTACAGTATTATCACTATTTACCCTGAAACCATGAATCATACTTCATTCTCTTTGGAACAAAATCAGCCTTTCAAACTGTAACCACTCTCATGTTGGTTTCATATACCTGAGGAGATAAAACCCTAGAAAGGGGAATTTCTTCCGAGAGGAGTACACACTGAAAAAGGGATTCTTTCAAAAGTCCCTTTTTAGGGAATTTTCTCCTCAGGTACACGATACCGACATGGGAGTGGTGCCGTTAGAAAGAATGCTTTATTCCGAAGAGAACGAGGTACGATTTATGGTCCTACGATAAATAGGGATATGTCGGAAATTTTTAAAATAATATTACGTTCTCTGTCATCATAAAAAGAACGCGGGAACTTTCTTCACAAATAAGTAAATATTTTTCCCTTACCCAGTTATTAATATATGCGATTGAAATTTTCTACATTTATTACATACTTTACGTAGTATTTTTCAGGTGATTTTGAGATTCTAGTGATAACACAGGGGGCGCCCAGAGAGGCGCAAACTTTGGAAAAAGGGTTTTCTCAGAAAATTCCCTTCTTAGGGATGTTTTTCTTCTTAGGTACATGAGAGCGAAATGGGAGTAGTATCGTTAGAAATGATACTTCATTCCAAATAGAACGAGGTACGATTCATGGTCCTACGATGAATAGTCTTGATGCTAAAGCTGATTGGATAAAAATTGACTGATAATATAGTATCCAAAAATGATTAGGGAATATTGGTAAATCGGCTAGAGCATCAAGACTATTTCTCTTAGGATCACTTTTCGTACCTCATTCTCTGTACAATAAAGCAAAATGTGTTTGGTACAATTCGCATGTCCGTGTCATGTACCTAAGGAGGGAAATTCGCGAGAAACGAGGATTTTATTATTTTAAAATTATATTTTTCTCACTTTGGGTGGGAATTTCCCGCCTCAGGTACCTAATCGGGAAAATTCATTCTGAACAAAATGAGGGTCAAACCATGGTCTAGTAATGAAAAGAAATCTTCGAGTTTTTACGTCCCACGATTATGTCGGCTAGGATAAAGGAAACGGTGATGATGAGAAATGAATGAAATGATGGAATGAAGGAAGTGGGAGGAAACGGGAGAACCCCAAGGAAACCCACGCACACGGTGTTTGTTCACCACAAAGTTCACTTGGCAGGGACTGGAACGAACTCGGGACACCAAGCACCAGAGGTGAATCCTACCACTGAGTCCCCGCGGCCCCTGCGATGATCCTAGAGTAAATAATCTTGATGCAATAGCTAATTGAGTGAAAGTCTACAAATTACGTAAAAAAAAACATGTCCTAAAAAGGTTAAAGCCATTTTCTCATGCAATATCTTAGCACCTTTTTTTTCCCTAAATAATAATAATAATAATAATAATAATATAGTTTTGTAAAAGGCATTTGTTGCTCCCACCGTAAAACAAGGAGCGAAAACTATGTCCACTACTGACTTCAAATTTATTTTTCATATCATGAATTACACAAACAATTTGTTTTACGTTTTAGCATATTTAGGGGGGCTTCCGGGCTTAAGCCGGCCTGAAATTGTATTTAATATATTAAAGTAAATGAAATATCTTGCAAAATTTTCACATTTCCAGAATAAAGTTCGCAAAGCCCCCCTTCCCCAAAACAAAATCGTCACTGCATGCACATATGAAAAAGAAAAAGAACAAAATATTTATATATGATTTCCTAATTTTATTTTCGAATTGCAATAAATATATTCTTAACTATGATCTCCAATTATACAGAATATCAGAGTAAAAGAAATAGGTTCTACAACTCACCTAGCTAAGAAAAGATTCAGACTTTTGACAATTGTTGCATTAACTGAAAATAATAAAACATCAACATTTAAAGAAGCAAGAAACTAAAATCTGAATAGACGTTTATGGTGTTTCCTGGGACAGCAAATGTGCTAGAAATTTTTCTTTCCTTAGTTTGACTCTCGAACTGCCCCTGTCTCTCCCCATATTTACTAATAACAGAGATCATACCAAAGAAAATTGAACGTTTATTTTGCAGCAAAATAATTATATGGTTCTTCAAGGGGTAACTTGGATTCGTATGGTAGATTCAAACAAGGCTATTCTGAAGGATATAGCAGCTACATTTAACCCTTTAGCGCGAAAGTGTATATATGCAAAGTTTACTTTGAAATTGTATTGCACGATGTAGTTTCTAGTTCGGATATAGAAAAATAGCTTTGCGTACCAGCTAAGATGCCCTTTCACTAATGAAGTTCTGAATTTCCCGCTATATGTCATAGTAAGCCAGCGTTGGACTCCTTGTCTTACTTGTTGCACGCGGAGTTACGCCATATTGTCATTTTTGAGGTTTGCTCGTTTAGATGGACAGGTTTTGAACTGTTGACTTTTTCTGTGTTAGACAGAAGTGCAATGAGTGCAAAAGTGCAAGTACGCTGATATTCGTCGCGTTTTGTTGGTTCTATCTGGTTTTAGTGTACTTTGCAAATGTCAACGCTCAACTTTGCATAGACCCTATATACAAACACCATAAAATATCCCATAGACCACATATTATTTGCATTAATTGTTTTTTTAAAAAATCCCTCGTTTCCTACACAAAAACCACTCCAATTTTCTTTTTTAAATCAGTTTGGTCGGAAAAAATGGTGCGTTAAAGGGCTAAATAAGGTAACAAATCTCTATTTTGTAAGTCCTTTCTTATTTCTGTAGTGTTTCATTTTGCACCTCGTTTCTTCAAAACATTTCAGTATCGATATTATTTTCAACACTTAAACTAACTAACTAACTCTATGGCCTATGGAACCCGGAGGTTCAGTGCCGCGTTCACAAAAGCTCTCCACTGACTTCTATCCTTAGCTAATTTTTCAACACTTACCAAATGAAAATCATTACAGCATACGATCATTACTAAACTTATATTAGTATTCGAAATCTGGTTCACGAGTGGAAGATTCAGAGGACGAAGGTTGCGTTACAAGTATGTTCTTCTTTATTTATCTTTATGCCAAAAAGGTGTTATTATTTGTGGGACATATTACGTACATTCGCACGAAAAAAAATATAGTCATTACTGTCGTTTTACTCTTACTTAATTTGATAATACTAGAATTACTTATGCAAGTTGGTAAATTTCTAAACTAAGCAGGAAAAAAGTTTTAATACTTTTTACAGCACGTCCTTCACATTGCGCACTGTTAGGATTATATTTGAAAGTATGAAACAGACTAAAACTGGTAAGTGCGAAATATGTAAACAATGATTGGTGTATTTTCTCCCTGCCAAATTCCTGTGATTTAATATAGGCGATCTTTTTTCATGAGTAGACGGGAATTGTTTTTTATGTGAGTATGTAATTACGATGAACTACTGCAGTGTTTATCCAGCAATGTAACACCTTAGCTGTTCAAATTGAAGATACTAGGTCTCCATGATGTTTATTTGGCTCAATGACAGCAACTTAAAATGGATTATACCAGGCATACCTCACCAAGCATACGAAACTTTCTGTTCTTCTTTAGCTACTTTTCTTATTGCACCTTCCTTGAGATATCAATCTATTCCTCTGTTGAACCTTGAAGTAAATTATCTATTTTTAATTTCCCATCATCATTCTCTCTAAAACATGATTTTGTTGTGTTACAACTGAGTAAGAAAATGCAACGTCCACACTCTACTGCTCGTATTGTGGTTTCAACCAGGCCCGTTCTCGGATACTAACGAGGGCGGTGGACAAGTCTACCAAAAGGGCGCGCGTGCAAAACGTGAATACGTATATGTATGTGTGTATATTAATGTAGTAAACGTAATTAATGTAGTAAACGTTGAGAGGTGATTCCTGTCCCCAAGATAAAATAAAAAGTTTAGACTAACCTGGGTGTGGAAATGCCTCGGAGTTACGACCACCCGAAAATTTTCGAAAAAATGGAACAACAACCGTACTCGAGGACAAAATATCGGATCGAAATTGGGTAAAAGGTCCATTATTTTTAGTCCTAGATTCCATTAGTGTACGATTGGATGTTGTTCATTTGATTTGAGTTTAACGTCCCTTTCAGCAGCGGGGCTACTGGAGTGACGGTCCAAGTATCAACTGAATAAACTCCCGGAAGAGTAATTTAAATGAAAAGAAGTCTTTAACCTACCGGTAACACAGTTATATTCTCTAGACCAGGAATGCAAATAAGCACTCGCCCGGTTCATCGGTGCGGGCGAGTATTTAATATCATACCGAAGGTAAGTAAATGATTTCTATTGTGGGATGTGAGCTAGTAGCTCTTTTCTTGGGCGAGTAAAATTTTGTTGCTTATTTGCATCCCTGCTCTAGACTAATGGTAACTGATGATAAATGAACGGTTTCCTGTCCAAGCTATGAGTGTGTGAAAATGAAAACAATAACTTTGGTCCAGATTAGGTTTGTAACGACTGTGCATAAGACAGTCAGGTGGCAAACACTATGTATGATGAATGAGAGTACCAGGGATTTTTCACATGACAACAGTGATTCCCACAAATTATGTGAATACAATTTGAGCGAAAGTAAGCTGCATTAAAAGGCTGCCTCCTCGTAATACGTAATATAGTGCACGAAAGCAATAAAACTCGACGAAACACAAGCTGTTGCACGTGTTGCACAATGATACAAAGAAATACAGTTTCAAACTAACGATTTATTCTGTTTCGTACAAAGTAGAATAACTGTGAAATACTCGGAGGTACCTTGTACAGTATTTGTGCAATGCAATATCTGTACACGAGACAGCTGTGAAAAATAACATTTCACAATATGATATTGTCTACCGTTGACCGCATTGCAAAGATGACAAGAGCGAACCAAATTTTTAGCGTGCGGTCAAACACACCTGAAATTCCGGATATGACTTCCGCAGATATATTAACTCGAGCAACAAGTTCGTCTGACGTGGCTGGTGTTGCATACAAAAAGCGTGTTAAGGGGTGTGAGATAGGGTGAACGAGGTGGTCGTAACATAGGCTCTTCTCTCCCAATCCAACGATATGGGAATGTTTCATTTAGGTAAGTCTGCATATTCCTGTCAAAATGTGCAGGTGCCTGCCATGGTGGGGTTACATCTGCTGTCATATGTTCAAGGGCACATATTCTAACAATTTTGGAAGAATATTACGCAAAAATAAAAGATACATACTTCCACACAGGCGGGCCGGTAATAGATAAGGTTCTACCACAAAATTATTCACCATACTGCACCGCACGTCCACATTAAATCTCTGCTGCTGATGGTTCACAGGAGTTGCATGTAGATTTTTACGCCCTACACACGGCTACTTCTAGTTTCAGGACGGTCTCTGATCATTCCCAGTATGATGTCTTCAAATTCAACTGTCCACGTGGTACGATTTCCTCCGATTTCACGTAGGGGAAATTGAAGAGACCTTATCTCTTGAAGGCGAATATGGAAGCGTGGAAAAATACAGGAAAGTTAATCTCCTTTAAAGGTCACGGTCACTATATAAACGAATCGCCTCTGGGATATTTGTCCTTGCCTCTCCATAAATGAAGTATAGATCTGCCAGCTCGTGGACAGGGTAATTTGCCATTGCTCAGGCACGTAAAGATTAACAAAATCAATTTTACTTAAACATCAACGTCTGCACTTTTACACGACCGTGAATACCTGGACACGATCCTCTACCGTTGAACACAACACTTCCTAACCTGTTATACAGCAATTTCACATGTAACACCAGAGCATCGGACTATGTATATCACTCACAAATTGCGTAGATGCCTACTACAACACAGCCACACTAATTGACGCCATTCCACAACAAAACTCAGGACAATCTTCTGCGAGCCACTCGAAATTGGAACACAAGGGACGATAGTTCGTAGTATGCGACCAAAGCATTACGCCCTTAGTGAAAGCACTATGAGCTACTGCTAAGTTTACGTAAAAGTTCCACATTCTCTTTCCTCCGTATGGGTTTTCCATCCAGCTCCAATGTACATTAGAACATCAAAAAAAGATTTTCTCCCATTTCTTGGATGTAATTCCACCGGGTTTTCTTCTAGAAAATTTCTTCAGCAGTGACAAAATCAAAATGTAAGTCGGTTACACTAGGACGGTATTTTGGTATATTCACAATAACAATGTAAATTTTCATAGCTTAGGGGTAAGGGACGCTTTGCCAACTCCACAGGGAGGGGAGAAGCTCCTTGAAAATATCCCTGGAAGAAGATTCACTTAACGGATAAATCAAGTATACTGTCCCAGCGCATTTCTTTGTATCGTTATGCAACATGTACGACATCTCGTGTTTCGTCCATTCTTATTGTTTCTGTGCACAGAAGTATAATATTTCACGGAATTACATATTACGAGGAAGATACCCTTTAATGCAATTTACTTTTGCTCATGATGTATTCACGCAATATTTGGGAGCCTCTGTTGTCATGTGGAGAACCGCTGTACACTCGTTCATCACATATGAACTTTGCATTTTTGGATACTACTGTCCTATGCAGTTTTAAACCTAATCTGGATCAAAGTTATTGTCTTCAATTTCACACTTCATAATTTGGACAGGAAGCCGTACATTTGTCATCTGTCACCATTAGCCTAGAAGATACAACTCTGATACGTTAAAGACTTCGTTTTATTTAAACTCTTCTTCCGAGAATTGAGGCGTTTGATGCAATAAGGGCGTAAATCTGAAACATGCAGTTGGAGAAAAACTATGTTGAAAATTGACGTACTGTTTTTTTTTCTTACATAAAACAATGTAATATGAAGAATTTTATTCCGATATTGAATTGAAATGTTACCAGGAGGCTAAACAAGCATGGCAAAAGCCACAAATGCGTTTGATGCAAAAGGGGCGTAAACTCGCTTACTCCCTTATTACGTCAAACTTCTCAATTTATTCTGTACTTGAGACAAAATAGATCAATCACACATGTGTATAACTCTTACGTTCGAATTCTAAGTTTTCTTCTAACTTGAACATGTATTATTATTTTTGATTGTTGAAATCTTGTACTTGATTGTTGTTCATTTCCCTCATTCAACATTTGATAACATACTTGAAGGAATACTCCAGTTTCTTTGGGAGTCACCCTTGCACCGCAACTAGTCTATAACCGATTGTATAATGGAACCTACGACTAAAAATAATGGACATTCTCTTTTATCCAACTTAAATACGACGTTTTATTCTTTAGTTATGGCTACTTTTTTAAAATATTTTTCCGACAAATTTTCGGGTAATCAAGATGCCGAAAGGGGTTATTTTTACACCCAAGTTGGTCTACACTTTTCGTTTTATCTCAGTGTCAGGAATCACCTCCCGACGTTTGTTACACTGTACATATATATATATATATATATATATATATATATATATATATATAGAGAGAGAGAGAGAGAGAGAGAGGCCATTTTATGTTAAAACCACCAAATTTGTTTAGTAAGTAAGTAGCTAAACTGTGAAAACATCTTTATTAGAGAGGACTTTTTAGTTCTTGTAACAAATGTTTTGTCAAACAAAATGAAGCTAAATATATACCAATAAATCAATATAGCTATAGCTATATTTCAGAAATACAATAGGCACTGATTATTATTCAAACTCTGGTCTAAAACACACAGAAACAATCAAATTTGTAAATAAAGAGCTTTAAAAACATGAATTGTTTAGACTGCGCTATATCAATTGTGCTTTTTTTTTTGTCAATAAATAAGTAGCAGCATGAATAGCTCCTATATTATCTTGCCAAATAGACCTGCATGTTAATTGCTTTACTGGATTCATACATATTTTTTGAAAAGTGATTGTGCTCTATACCTGTTCTTTGCCAATAGCAAATGTATGAATGTATAATACAAATCTGGTATACAGAAGAATTTTAAAAATATTTATAATGTGATATAAAAGGTACCCTGCGAAATAAGGACTCACTGTACCCTTCACAAGTTCTTTACCAACAGCCACTATATGAATTTACTATACAGAACTGGTATACAGAAGAAGAACTAAAACCACTTATCTATAATGCGATGTTTCACAGGGCGCTCTATATGCAGAGCGAGGTTCTTTATCAACAGTAACAATATGTATTTATTCTACAGAATCATGCCATACAAAAGAATAAATCGTTTATGTTTGATGTGGATTCGCAAAGGCGCTTTATGTAAAGCGCACTGTACTTATCACGGGTTCTGTACCAATAACAACTGTAAGAATTTATTATAAAAAAACTTGCACCTGTATGTAAAATATAATATTTCGGAGGGCGCACCGGGACGTATCCCGGTGGGCCAGCACGGGCCTGGTTTCAACGCATCCACTACCCCAGCTTGGACACACAAGTAAGGAATGTACTAAATAGAGCATTGTGGACAAATCTCTCATTAATCGACGTGGGTTCTCCTCAAGAAACGCTCGAAGAACGTTCTTATCTAACGTGGTGAATCGTTGAGGCTGGTTTTTGAAGAGTAAAATTTTACGATTTCTTACACTGCGAACATGATGGGTTTCCTGACCATACACATCATTCATTTTCTTTGCTACTGAATGTTCTGGTTTAAAAGTAAAGTATATAACACGCCTTTTGTGATCTTTTGGTTCTGCCATGTTTAAACACATCTCACTGTCATATCGCTTGATACAGGCCATTTTCTCTGCACCACAGATACATAATCAAATGTGATAAACGGTGATAACCATCAGCTAGTGATGCAGTTCCTTACTTGCCCATTCCATGACTGTTATAAGGAAATTTTAGAAGTGAATGATTTATACAAGTTTCATAATTAAAAAAGAAACATTTCATTAAGGAGGAAAATCACGAAAAAAATATAATAAGGAAGAATGTTGTAACATACACATTACACTCCAGATTATGAAAATAATAATCATTACTTACTTCGAACTCTCCAGTTTCAGGATTGAGATCAAGAAGAGAGTAATCAGCATTCCTATCACCGTTCCCGTCGATGCTCACTTCTCCTGTTATTCCTGAAAATAAGAGCCATGTGAACTACTTAGAAAAGAAAACAGAGTATTGAAAATATAATTGTTTGTCAACTATACTAAATCTATAACTTCAGAGTCAGTCACACACTAAAAATAATAGCAATAAAAAGAGATCAACTTCTAACATTCTTGGTGAAAAAAAAAAAAACAATATTAACATAGAAGCGATAGTCAAGAAGGGTCTGTATTGATTGGGTAAAGTTTAGCATTCACTTCAGAATCGAGTCGATGTGAGACATTGGAATCCGAACCACGTATGCTTCCACCGTGCAGAATGCATAATGAAGATGGAATTTTTATAAAAAATAGAATAATTAGCCGTATATGCTTTGCAGATGATAAAAAACTTTTTGCAGACTCTAGAAAGAAAATTGTTAAAATATTGAGTATAAAACTTGAGAAAGGGCTGTAAAGAATATGAGATGAAAATACTACTCAGAAAGGGAAAAGCCATGGTAATTGCAACGAAGCGACCGGTGTCAAATATATATAAGTACGGGAGGGAAAGAAAATAAACCAGGCCACCAGTTTTCGATATCTGTGTAGTATGGTGAGTGATGAAGAAGTGTGAACCTGAAATATATGCAAGAATAGGAAGCATTCAGTAGAAAGAAAAGTCTCTTTTGTGAGTCCTTGAATAAAGAGTTTAGAAAAGATTCTAAAATGTTTCCTGTAATATATTTTACTCAATGAGGCAGAAACGTGGACATTCACAAAAGCGATATAAGAAACATTGAAAGCTTTCGAAATCTAAGCATGGAGAAGAATTGAAAAAAAAATTATGGGTGTAAAATTGAGAAGATGTAAGAAATAGTGAGGGAAAAAGAACATTTTTTTTTTTGGATAAAACTCGAAAGACGAAAAAAAGATGGTTTGTTCATTGGCTGACAAGGAGCTATATTATGAGGCATTTGCAGTCAAGAGAAGATACAGTAGAAGGACAAGAGGAGACTGCACTTCATGGACAACATTAAAACAGAAAATTACAACGTGAAGATGAAGAGGTTATTTGAAGACTGTGGCGCATGAAAGCTTCTCAGTAGCGGCAAGCCTAATCAATGCTTTTAATAATAATAATAATAATAATAATAATAATAATAATAATAATAATAAAAGATTGTATAAATGTTACATTGTGCGTATTAGTTTCGATCATATGTTTTAATCATATATTATATCTAGAGATGCAAAAAAGCCGGCTTTTTTCAATCGATGGTTTATTGCACATAAAAAGCCGGCTTTTTTGAAAAAAGAAACGAGAATTTTGGAAATTTTGGCTTTTTCATATTCATGATTTTTCGGTTTAAATAGCTTTCTTATAGTATACTCTAAAGTTAAATAAGATCCCATGACCTAAATGCCATATTTCGCTCTGGAATTCACCATCATGTTTGCTGGAGCATGGTTTATGAATTAAAGTAAACATAAAGTACGTAGTATTTGAGAACAATTGTAGACACTATTTAACTTTATTTTAACTTCTGAATCATCGACATTTTATTCTTCTCCAGATCATTTCTTTTTAGTCATCCGTGTTTCACTTCTTAGAGCTTAGTACTCTAGCTTCTAGCACATAATTAAACTTATGTTTTTCAATATATCCATCAGAGCGTACGGTTTTCAATATATTTGTTCGAGTGTACTTCCACATTTCCGTTATACTGTAGCTGTGCAATGATTTAACAATAATCTCCCGGACACAACCTTGAAACCATTTGACAGAAATAATCAGTATCGGATTTAGAAAAATATTTGGGAGGTTTTTTTCTGAATAATGTTTGTTTTTTCTAAAAATTCCTAACTTTTATTTAAGAGGAGCTTAAGTTTATGAGTACAGGCATAACAAATATTTCGTTTCATTTGCATATTTAGCTATAATATTCCAGATATAAGCTTGAAGAACATTTTATACTGATGATCATTGGTGGATTTAGAAAAGTATTTTGGGAAGGGTTTTTCTTATTAATGCTTAGTTTTTCTAAAAATTCCTAATTTTTTATTTGAGGACAGCTTGAAGTTTATGAGTAAAGGCAAAACTAATATTTAGTTTGTTTTAGAAATTCCGTAATTTCGGGGTAGAGGCTTCAATCCGAAAGACATCCCCACGCTAACCCTCTTCGCAAATCCATCACTGCCGGTAATTAGTAATAACAAAGATTTAAAAACGATTAGAAAGGAAGTCGGACAGGACTCACAGTACACGCACTATCTCTACATTCACAGATGGAATTAAGAAAAACTTTTGTCAAAATAGTCGAATGCGGGGTTGAATCCCGGACTTCACGATAGAAGCGCTAAAGCTAACCATTCACTTATGTTTGTTGTGCAGTTGTGCTTAACTTAAATCTATTCCCTCTCTCTCTCTTTCTCTATGGCCACAAAAGCTCTCCATTGACTTCTGTCCTTATCAAATTCAATCCAGTTTCTACTCTGTACTCCTATTTCTGCTAGATCCATCTTAATATTGCCCTCTCATCTGGGCCTAGGTTTTCCTAATGGACGTTTTCCGATTGGATTTCCAGTTAAAACTTTGAAAGCGTTCCTACTTTTTTCCATTCTGGCTACATGACCTGCCCACCTGAGCCTCCTAGACTTGATGACTCTAACGATGTTTGGTAAACCGTATAAATTATGTAGTTCTTCGTTATGAAGTTTCTGCCATTCCCGATTCCCGTTCCTCTTGGGTCCAAATATTTGTCTCAGAATTTTATTCTCAAATAATTTCAGTCTGCGCTCTTCCCTCAGCGTAAGCGACCATGTTTCACAACCATAAAACATAACAGGCATGATTATCATTTTATATATTTTAAGCTTTAAATTCCTTGACAGAATTCGTGACGACAAAATGTCTTGAAGTGAAGAGTAACAAGAATTTCCTGATTTCAGTCGACATTTAATTTCTTTGTGGGTATGATTTTGGTCTGGTAATACTGATCCAAGATATTTGAAAGTATCCACTATGTCGAAAGTTTAACGCATTCATAATTTGCCGTATTACGACCCTTGTGAACTTCCTTGTATTTAGATTTCTCTGCATTTACTCAAGTCCCTGCAAGCGTTTAATAAGGCCTCTGCATTTCTTTCGATTGTTCTCCTATCGTATTTACATCATCAGCATACACCATAACCTGGTGAATACCATTCAACTCTAGGGCTTGGGTCCTAACTTTGATTTTTCTTATAGCGTACTCCGGAACAAAGCTGAATAATAACGGCGATAACGCATATCCTTGTTTCAGGCCAATCTCGACGTGGAAGTTCGCGTTTTTCTACTCGGACTTTACTCTGGAATTCATTTAAACACTTAACAAATCTAGCTTTTTCGGTATTTCAAATTCTGTAAGAATGTTGTACAATATTTCCCTCCTAACCGAGTTGTAAGCGTCTCTAAAACCAATAAACAATTGATGTACTGGGTAATATATGCCCATTTCTTTTCGAGTATTTGGTAAATATGGTAAATGGTAAATATCTGGTCGATTTCGACTAAATCCACACTGATAATCTCCAATAATTCCATCTGTATGGGGTCAATCTTATTAATAGAATGTTAAGAGAAATGCCTCGATAATTATTACAATCGGTTTTGTCGTTTTTCTAGTGAATTGGAACAGTGATTGATTCTTCCACTCGTTTTAAATGTATTCCATAGTTTTTCTTTTCTGTATTTAAAAAAAAGTTTCGTAATGATATGTTGAATTTTCTTGTTAAACATTCAGAAACATTCAGGACTGGCTAAACCGTAATGGTGGTTATATATTCTACAGCCTGGGAAACCATACGCTCAGATGAACCGTCTATTACGTACGAGGATCCATGAACAGAAAATTCGATACTTTCCCTATTCTGAACAAGCTTAAGGAACAGTCAGTGCATTACAGAATTTGGAGCTTTACCGATTTTGCAGATCCGAAACACATGATAGGTGGTAACAGATTATTACGCATGTGATCAATCAGTGAAAAATTTTTTCGAAATGTTCATACAATGTATATGAAAGTTAAAACTTAACTGAAAAATTTCAAGAATGTACGGAATCACCCGAAACGAGCCTCTTGATGTGTAGAATTCTCTCATGTTTTTCTTTATTTTGCTTCCAAAAGAGGGTGTGTGGTATTTTGAAGTAAAAATACTACATACAATTTTGGCAGTTATTTATGTATCATTTTTAAGTATTTACTTTATATAAGAGGTTAAAATATTATTACATATATTGGTTAATCCTTTGGAATTCATAATGTAAATATGTTAAGAATTTTTTAAAAAAATCTTTCTGAAATTTATGCTTTATTTTCGAGCCCGAAGGGCTTATTTTCGAGGTTTCATATTATTATCTGCATCAAACACTAATTAAATGAGTTTTTTTGTTGTAGAGAAGCGAAACAAAATCTGCTTTATCAGTTTAAAGCAAAATTTTCAAAAAAGCCCAAAATTTCCCAAGCAAAAAAGCGAAGCAGAAAAAACCGAGTTTTTTTTCAAAAAAGCCGGTTTTTTTCCGAGCCCTTGCATCTCTAATTATATCTAACATTTACGGAAGTTGAAGTGATTGTGCAATTCAACAAGGATGAAACTTATCTATAAATTATACACGATCAAATAATTTTTTAAAATGTTATTAATTTCTTAATATTCCTTTATTCAACCTGAATGAGGTTTTCCTAGTTTTTTTCTCATTCACATCAGGCAGATGCCGGGGTGGTTTCTAACTTATAGGTTCCAGGCCGCTTCTTTCCTTCCCCAATCCTTTTTTTCCTTCCCTTTCCCCGGATTGTGTCCTCGCCCAGGGACGTCATCCCTCAAAAAACGTGACGGGCTAAATGGCCTTAGATGCAGAAAGCCCAGAAATCTAAATTATATATATATATATATATATGAATGTATATGTGCCACAAGGAGAAGTATCGTGAAAAATTCTCATCTCGTCTCGGCTCAAAATCAAAAATGGCTCCGTATAATAGCTTTAACATGAGAATGCTACTTTATATTTCGAATCTCATCCAGCATTCCAGCTTCAGTTTCATCAAGAAACAAAAATAAGTAATTGTTTTTTGCTTTTGTGTACGTACATTTTATACATGATTGATTATACTACTTAATCTCTAATTAACTGGTTGATATAAACAGTCGTTTCTTAAGCAATACGACTGTAGTCATTACGTGTGCTACATTGCATCTGTATCATGGGTGTATATGAGTTTATAATAGGTATAGAATGACACTTTCTTCCTTCGAATACTTCCGGGTGACAGGTCGCCATGGTTATTAGCAATACAAGTCTTAAGCCTTCCTATTTATGACCAAAACATGTAGATCAATGCATCAAATTAGATTGGTATTAGTATGACGCTTAGTTTTCAGAACTGGCGCCTAGGTCAGAAGAAAATCTTTCGAACTTTCGTTACAACTACATTTGAATTGTAAATGCAGGTTCAATATTATTTATAGAATTGGGTTAAATGTTCAGTGGAGAGACTAGGAAATAACTTGAACAATAGCATTGTAAAATTGATATGTTTGTGTAATTTGAAACACACAATATATACACAGGTTATATGTATGTATATGTGATATCGGATCTAAGAAAGGGAAGTTAAAAGTTGTGGAAAACTTGTCAGAAAAATAATTTGTTCAAAACTCTCCCGTTTACCATATTTGAAAATATGCTAACCGTACATGGCGGTCCACTAATCATGTATGACTGATTCCGAACTTTGATAGAGTATGTCGGTTGCAGTACAAGGTTTAGCTTTCCTTATCTGTGTGAATGTTCGGAAAATGGAATATGTTCATAGCACAGATGTAGCAAGAGTGAAGAGCAGATTCAAAGCGTCGATTTATCTGGTTCTCGCTTAGGTTTGTCCGTCTTTTCACCTTTTCTAGTTTCCCCAAATCCAATGCTACAGCTGAATGATCTACGCTTAGTTTCTCTTCACGAAGGAACGATGTTATTGATCTTTCTTATCTTCCAAGCGTAAGTCATTACGACGGAAATTTCGGAACCAATTTTCCACTGCATGTTCATCCACGTCCTTCATTGCCTTAATTTAATCCTCTCGTTTATTAAATATTCTCAAACTGTTTGGTATCTCTGCGACCGAATATAAATAGTTATGCTGAAGTAGATTTTGCGAAAATTGTGTTTTAGCTTCCTATCCTCTCAGGGATGAAAATAGACGAATGCACATATATATTTTCTATAACGTATATATACATATATCTATCATGGGCGGAGTTATGGGGGCATGGGGGACATTGCCCCTCGAACTTTTTGACAAAAAATAAAAATACCACCTATAAGATGGCCCCCTACCAAGACCACCGAGACCCACAAAAGGTCTGCCCCCAACAGACAATTCCTAGCTCCCCTATGATAACTATAAAGTACATAACCTTTCAAATGATATGTTTATACTAACTGGTATGTGTCAAACTAAAAGCACCCGCATTCGTAGATTAATTTTTAGTAACCCAACCCAACCTAACCCAACCAACTATAACACGGAGATGTTTTGCAATCCATCAGAATACTATGTGCCTGAAAGCCTCCAGAAGAAAGGTCAAGCCATTTTGCGCCATGCACGTGAAGCACGGGTCGCCACTGGTCTATTATTAAATTAACCTATTAAGACTACTATTTGCACTATTTTCAGAAATCAAGTAGTGCTCAGCTCGAAAACATCAAGCTTCCGTACTATCCGGCCCAGTTAACGAAAAAAGGCAGAAAGAAAGCAAGAGAGAAAGAAACTCCACAATATGCATTTTTATGAAACCATTACTAGTCGAATAGATAGTTTAAAAATGTTCTTCATTTTATATATAACTAGGAATATCTTTTAAACGGTTTACTCGACTTGTAACGCTTTCATAATAACGCAACTGTTCCAAGGAGAAGCAGTCATCTATCATGGGTACGAGGTGTGTTCAAAACGAAACCGAACTTTTGCTTTAAAATCTGTATTTCCCATTTTATAGCATTTTAAACACTGTTCCCCTCAAAGTAATCCCCTCTCCTGGCAATATACCGTTTCCAACGTTTCTTCAATTTTTCGATAGCATCCTAGAATGGTGTACAGGTCTCTTGTCGCATTATCCTGAAACTTCTCTATGGTTTGGAAACGACGTTCTTTCAGAGTGATTTTAAGTTTGGAAAACAAGAAAAAAATCTGGCGGGACTAAATCCAGAGAATAAGTTAGATATTACACAACGAGAGACTCAAGTTTTTTCCAGATAGCGGATGAAAAGCGAAGTGTGAGTAGGCGCATCGGCACGGTGCACCATCCAAGTGTAGTTTTCCCATAATTCAGGCCTCTTCCTACACACAACCACCCTCAATCACGCTAAAATGTCCTGGTACAATTGTATGTTTACCATCTGACTACATGACACAAATTCATGATGAACAGTGCTTTTCTAATGAAAAAACTCAACCAACATCACCTTGATATTTGATCGATTCATGTGTGCCTTTTTCGGATCAGGAGACCTTGAATGAACTGAAAAATAATTGAAATGTCTCCGTAATTTTTCCCCCCAAATTTGTAGCAAACTTTTACACACAAATGTTGTTCTTCAAGATCATGCATTGTCACTGTATAATTAGTCCGACGAACAGCTTGCACACCGTTCTCACTAGGGATGGCCAAAATTTTCCAGAATCCGGATGCTGGAAATTGTTTTCCGGAATCGGAAAATTTACTTTCCAGAATTCGGAAAATTTCCGGATTTCGGAAAAATTCTGGAATTCAAAAAAGATTCCGACATTCAGAAAAAATTTGGAATTTAGAAATTTTTTTCCGAATTCCGGATTTTTTCCGTAATCCTGATTTTTTTAATTCCGGAATTTTTCCGAAATCCGGATTTTTTAAATTCCGGAATTTATCCGAAATCCGGAATTTAGAAAAAATCCGGAATTTTGCGATTTTACTTTCCGGATTCCGGAAAGTAAAAATTCCGAAATTGGCCATCCCTAGTTCCCACTTAAACGCCTGTAGCTCGGCGACTAACGGTCACACGAAAACGAGGCAAATGGCAATTTGTTGTCTAAGCCTGTCATTAGGTGCTCTTAGCAGCCGCATTTGTTCTCTCTGTGTCGGTTGGTGCGCTATTTCAAAAGTTCGTTCTTTTTCTGAACAGACCTCGTATTTTCAAACACTACAAACTGTAAGTTTTGACTCTTTTTAGGCCTATCTTTTCATGTTTGGTTAATTATTCATCAACGTTAATGTCTTGTTTATTTTAAAATTGTATAGAGTACATAATATTTTCTTAACCTGTGCTACGCTAGCCCCTGCTGAGTGGTGCATACGACTTATGGTAGCATGGTAGTGGAAAAGTTGAGAACCTCTGTTTACACTATTGTATGTTTCCTGGAATTAAGTTAGACATTATAAAGTTTATCTCAAAATGTGTACATTTTTATTATTGGACTTCCTTTGTCTGTAATATACATGTTTTTTTTAAATGTGCAGTGCAATATATAAAATATATTTATAAAGTACTGATCCGTACGAACAGCTCAGAAACTACTATTAATAAGAGCGTAATTTGTTATAAAAAGTGTGCTTTTAATGATACTGGGGCGGCTACTAAGATATGACTAATTATAGAACTAAGTATCCGGCTTTTCTGTTATCCGCCTGTTCTTCCACCACATTACGCCGCACAGTTGGGAGTCTACTGCATATACACTCACCCCCCTCGAGACGAGACGAGACGAGACGAGAAGAAACTGCCGAGAATCGCGATGAGACTTCTACAAAAAAAAAAAAAAATACGAGACGAGAAAACTTTTCCGGGCAACACCAATAATTAGATAGATCCTTTACCTATCTCTATCATGAATCAAAATGTAACACTACAAGATAATGAACATAGATTAAGTATAGTGTGGTAGTATATATTCCATGATTTTGGTGTTTTGAAATGACAGCCATCACTTGAAAAATACTACGCCTAAGCAATGATGATGATAATAGTTCTAGCACACTTTCTTTGAAAAAATGTTGGATTCAAATAGATCATTGTATGTTATTGTGTAGGTAATTCTAAAATTACATACAGCACAGCATCATACACGTTCAAACTTAAGTTGGTTAAGGGGGCACAGCACTCTACGATGGCTCAGTGTAGAGTTCTTCTGAATGGTGATATGCTCCGTTCGAGGTTCCAGCATCAACAACTAAATCATTTGGAGGAAGGGTAATGCGACACTTCCATTAGTGGGATGGACCGAAGTAGGAAGCAATAAGCAAGCAGGGATCTATCAACATCCCCAGTATCCGCGCTGGAGCGTTTAGGCAAGTTCACCTCCCTCTTTTGGTGCCAGAAGGCATCCCGACATTGCTGGATAACCAATCCCACGTTACGACTACAGCCAAACAGAGTCTGTCATGATTTGGGACATAGAAACTAGACAGGGGCTACAATCCAACCATGCCTATCTCAGATTACAGCTGAGGTACCATTGTTTACAATCGGGAACAATTAATCCAGTAATCCGCACATTTGGGAGTGGAACGATTCTCTCCTCGTACTAAGTTGACTCCTTTTGACAAATACCAACCAACACAATCTAGGTCAGCCCTCTCCGCTACTCTAATGGTAAACTTGTGCATCTTTGGCGTACGTGGTTTTTAGTTTGATTATCGGTGAGGAAATCTTGAGACTTGAACACATTACGGTGATTAGAATACCAACCGAAATTGTATGTCGACATGTCATTGTGGTCTCGGTGCTGAAACGGAATGCCAATTTTTTCAACTAACCAATTACAACCCTAGGTAGTCAATGCTCTGATACGACATGCTTATCCTAAGGGGTACCTGCTTTACTATAACGAAAAATCCAATATTTGGGTATTTTCATAGATCAGCTGTTTCTCACTGGCCGATATGAAGTCACCACTATTTAGAGAAAAATAGTACAGCAAAGGATGAGGTGGGATAACACAGTAGTGAAGCAAATACTTTTAATATTTCCGGTGCAATTACTGGAAGCAAAAGTTGATGAAATATTATTGTTAATTCCAGGACTTAGTGTTTGTTTTGCTTATTTGGAATTTACTCTTATTTCGTTACTAGAGTTATATTAATTGTAAGTCATTAACCTTGAGTTTAATGAGCTATCCGAATCACATGCACTGCAAGAAGAATTATTACGTGTCTCTTCATAACCAAGTGACTAACACATGTGGCCACAGGGTCGTTCTCGAGGGAGCACTTCCCTCCGATACAAAACTGAGTGATGGTTTGGATTCCATTTAAACAGTAGGTCCTGTGTACTATGGTCTCTACGCTGAATGGGGCACTAAAATTACAATCAGACAATAAATTGAATTTGAACGTGGGTCTCACATGTCAAAGGTATAACGTTACTTAACCATCTTGTGAGGAAATTCAAGAATTAATGGAGTTCAAGCTATTGTGTTAAGACCTTATGCAATACCAACGTTATGCAGGACAGAACTTACCACAAATGTGGGCTTTCAACCACGATTGGGGCTTTAATTCGATGCAGATAGCGAGTGCACAGGACGTCATAAAGGATCAATCTTCACAGTATAAAACGTTCCTCACCAGCCTGGATTATAAGACAATGACATTGACCTCGGCAAGATTTACTGAAGAAAGAATCATTTAAAATTAGACATTTGTCAATATTTAGAACGAGAAGTATTGTATGATGTTTGTTTGAAGTTTAGCTTCTCCTATTCAGCAAGAGACAATATGAGATGTAGACCTACAGTTTAAGGAGGAATCAAACCACCATAATGCTTTCGAATTTGAATTCTTTTTCACCGGGAATTGAACCTGGAACCACATGCATCCTATTAGCACGCGCTAGCCACTAGATAAGCGGGGACGCGAACGAGAGCTATTGTATATAAGGCTATTCACGTATTATGATCTCTGTAGTTGTGTTGTATTGTATTATGCATAATTCTCATCTGATTGGATATACTATTTGTAAATGAACAACTCGAAATAGCTACACAATGTGATGCATTCGAGCACGTGTCCTCCTCTGATACTAATTCAAATCAATTCTGACTAGCAACACACAAAGAGGAGTATTGTATATAAATGTACGAGACGATCATTGACAATTTACCGGAGGATTTGATTTGTTAGTTAGGTTTCCAGCGCATTGTTGTCACTTAGATCTAATACTTGGCAGAAGAGACGCTGAACTTTATCCAACCTGTCAGCATGTTCTCATTAGCAGACTTTGTTGCGTAGTAATCTATCTTTGGTGAAAGGAAGCTTGGCTTCTAAAGCTGATTAAAGATAATTAGGAACATCTACTCTAAAAGCTTCAGAACTGTTGTCTATTAGGACTTAGGCTATACTCTCAAATGAACTTATTTTTAAAAATAATTGTACATAGTATGTAAACATTCATCATTTGTCGTGGATTCTACCATTGTCTATAACTCTACTCTTATTTCTAAAGAGAAAAGTGCTTTCTGTTTAAGTATAAAGAAACGTTTTTAAAGTACAAAGATATATACATGCTTTTCGTACAAGCCCATCTACGCATAATAAATAATATACACATTCTGAAAAGATCGAGTTTATTTGCACAAGACTAATCCTCATTAAGAATTTTTTAATCCTGTATTTGAATTTTTTTTTTAATCACAAGGATAGAATATATATTGGTATATATTGTATGCATTCGTTGTAAAAAAATCTGATCCTAACGATATTAGTAAGCTTATCAATTACGTACTAGGTTGTGGAGGTCTTTGAGTCTCAAGTTATTGGCCATCAAATTTGAAGTTTGTACCGGTACTTAGTGAAAAAATAATAATATTGGGTCGATGCATAAGTTCGTGACGTTCTTATATTTTATATTTTATTTTTATCCTGCTGTTCTGTTAATTCAAATATAAATACAACATAGATATAAGATTAACATATTCTACGAGTGTAACAATACATTCTACTGTCACTCACATTAACTCAAATCACTCAGTGATATATTCACCTCCACTATCTATGGCCTTCTGCCAACGTTCAGGTAGCAGTTCAACGCTTCGCCTGTAGAACTGTTTTGGTTTTGACTGAAAGTAATATGTTAGCCATTGGTAAAAAGAAGTTTTTCTGTGCTGTTTATTCAGCAATTGCTTCATTCCCGTACGCTGCACAAATTGTTCTCGCAGCTTCTGCTGCACTGGATCCTCGGTTAAACTCGAAGAGTAAAATATGACGGAAATGATCACTTTTCTCAACTTGACATTTCATATTAGTTTGTCTGAAATATATACAATACGTTCACAATCAAGGAAACCTGTGTTTCACAACACACAAACTCCCAACTACAGTAAAACAACGGAATAACGATAAACAATCGCTTCACGCCGTATTGTTGCCAACCCAAAAGAAAACCTCACGAACTTATACACCGACCCAATATAAATACATACTATTACCGATTAAATTCATCCGATTTTCTCCAAACGTAGCACGATGGTAGTAGATCTCAATGAGCTTAACAAGTATGTGAAATACCCTATTTTTATGTAGACATTTGATTCTTGAGTTATTAGGTATTGAAACAGGGTGTGAACCTAATGAAATCCAGGAATTTCACTTAAAAGCGATGAAAGAAACTTATCCAAATTTGAACAAACTTGACATGATAATTGCTGAGAGTTGTTGAGTTTCATTTACGCATTGAAGTATAATCTTTCATGATATTAGTTGTGTGTCAAATGTCAATTTTCGTCGTCATTTACATCCCTTTGTTTGAGTAATTTACGGTAATTCACCCGATGGGGACACTCGGTCGGAAAAGTGTAAAAGGTTTTCAGGTCAGCCATCCTGAGTGAGCTTTCTCCTGCGTTTACCTCATCCACACCAGGCAAATGCTGGGATAATACCTAACATACAGGTTCTAGACAGCTTTCTTCCTTCCCTTTCCTTGGATGGCGTGATCACCGAGGGACGTCATCCCTTATACACGACGGGCTAACATGCTCATGGATGCCGAAAGCCCAGAAATTTAATTCCTAATCCCTAACGATAATTCACTAGTAATCCATAATTCATTTTTCAGCTAATTAAACTTAGCTAACTCCACACCTGTACACTTAGAAAAATTCTCACGTGAGATTAAAGATTTAAGGCTATTTGTCCTTCTGACAAATGTGTTTTTCACTTTCTGGATTATGGAACAATATATCATCGCCACAATAGTAGTGATCAGTTACACGATCACTTTGAAAAAAAAAAAGCAAAGAAAGAAAATACTGGTTTTTATATGTACACCAGCCGACCGTATAAGAGAACCCCCTACTAATAACGTGTAAGTTTTATTTTTTCCTTGAATTCAGTACCATTTCGACGTACCATATGTATAATGAGACACCAGTAGTTGTCCACTAGCATTACTAATCAATATGAGTGTAATGCAAGCTTCAATGCCAAGTTAGAGGTGGAATGTGTCTCCAAAGTCTGGATATATTACTTGACGATGTCTCACAGGAGATAATGGGGTTGAGATCTAGTGAGTTTGGGGGACCATGGAATATGTTTTAAGTTCATACTATGTACTTCGAACAATTCTTCAGAAGACATGCGCAATACCTGGGCACCAATATTATTTTAGAAGTTACCATCGACATATGGGGAAGGCAGTACAACATGACATGATACACTCAGTCTTGTAAGAGATCGCAATCCGGGTACTAAACATTCGTCCAACTAGAACTATCAAAAAACACTTTTTTGCCACGTAAACATAACCAATACCATACACTGGAAATCACCGGCCTCCAGTGTTAACATCATGAACGATAGCTTCAGCACTTTATGAGATTTTCACAAAGCACGTACAATCACGCAAAGAAGTAAAAATTGTGACTTTTCGGACCAGAAGAGCTTCTTCCAGTCTTCTTTAGTTTAATTCAAATGTTCGTTGTATCAAGCAACTTGTTGACATTTATGAATCCTGGTGAGGGCTAGGTGATGTCAGTTTGTACGCTGAATTACCTCATGCATGCGTACCAGTGTATGACGCTTATTTATGAGAGACTGGCTTAGATCATTGAGTTGCTCCACCGTTCTTATGAGTCTCTATGAGTCGCTGAACGAGAAGTTCACCCTAACAATCGACCTTCTGTAATCCTCTGCATTTTTGAACTTGCGACATCACTTGCCCTTGTTTATTCCAGATTTGATATTCTTTCGCAACGGTTGCTCCCGAACACTCCACTAAAACAAGTATTAGCACGATCGAAGAATGATTCTTTCGGTGTCCCACGATTTGACTTTTGTTAAATATCGATAAATTTCGACACCACCCACTACAAGTAAGATATCTAGGCCCATAGTTATACACCGTCGGAAATCATAATGAACCATCCCGAAACTCACGTGACTCCACAGCTGACATTCTGCTATGGTCAGCAGGTTACATATTTCGCTTAATCCTGGTCTTTATTCTGGAGAGTATGAATACTAGGGTGTATATAGTATAGTAGTATGTAGTATAGACCTAGCATATAGTACATTAGTACTATACTATAAATAGTATTCAGTCATAAGATATACCTATATATGACTGAAATGTATTTAAAAACACCTCATCCATTACGTACTCAGGAATCTAGGCCAAATTTGGTACCCAAAAAGGTGATGCTCGTAGGAGGTAGTGATCTGAACATGCAGCCCATGGAACACATCGAACATGTTATAGTGTTCAAACCATACAGTGCAAACATTAATAGTACGGTAACAATCTGGATGGTCAAACAAACATACGTAGTGTGGTCTGATGTGAGGTGAGTGTAATGTGTAACACATCCAGAATGTCGGATGTGGAGATGAAAGGTGTCACGAGCGATTGAGAGAGATGAACGCGCTTGTTTCCAACAACAATGTATTGTTTAATGGTTATTCACTCACATAAAAGTATTTATTATATATTAAAGTATATAATTATGTTAGGATTTGTTAGTCATATAGTGCAACTTTATTCAATTCTATACAGTGATTTTGTATGAACATCTGTGCACCTTGTTCAAGGCCTGATATGGCTGAGATTTTAAATAAATACAGAAAGTCATTTCAGTTTCTTTTTTTTTCGTAAGATGTTTGACACTATTACCAGCTTAAGAAATACCGCAATGTCATCAGCAGTTGTGCTCGATTTTTAAGCTCTGTCTGATAACTCTCACCCTGCATGTCGGTTTCTAGTGAAGAAGATTACATGAAAGAACGGTTTCCTCAAGTCTGTTCCATTACTCTTAACAAACTTTCTAAAAATCTATCATGTATACGTCCCCCCAACACTCGTTTAAACAATAGGAACCCAAATAATTCATAAGGAATACATAAGAGGATTTCGAAGAAATACCTGTAAAGAGATTGAGAAAATGCTCTTTTTACATACTATTCACTCCATGTATGCTACCTTGACTTCGTCGCATGACTTGATGTCTTGTTCTGATGAATGACAACGCAAGATTTGTTGCTGCTGTATAGGGATAGAATACCGTGGTAGTACGAGGTTCCAGAATTTTCGTTTCGGAATAAGCTGCATTGGATTTATCATTTTGTGTATTCTGTATGCCGTGTGTTTGACATTATAGCAATAGCCATCAGTAATCATGAAGCCACGTAGAGAACTTTCCACTCATTCACGTTCAGAACTCACCTTTGAAAAATCGGATACGATAGAAGATAACCCCTTTCATCACAGTTTGGTAGATACATTCCTCTTTCTCCAGAGTCACTAAAACTTTCTGCAATAACTTTCGCGATGGTATAATTTCGATTGATTGTCGTCCCCTTCATGATATGTACGGGAAAGAGGATAAGAACTTGAACTTTATACTCTTTCTTTATCTTGCGCATTTTTACTATTTACGGTTATGGCGAAGCGTTGTATTGCTCTAACTATTTTTCTCACGTAGCACCAAAGAACGCACTTCTCGCACATCGGGAGTACACTCTGATAACTACGATACCAGACACTGGAGGGCCAAGTAACAGCAATAGTGGTCGCTTTGTTCTGATTCAACATAGCAGTTATCCTTCTCTTTGACTCAAAGAAATGTTCTATTATACATTGTTTACTTACTGATTTGGATATAATAATAACGAATGTCGAAAAGAGCCCAAATCTAGAGCTCTTTAAAGATCGTAATTTCAGAGCCATGTAAGCACTCTCGCTCTCTCACACACAAAAGCCGTCGTCCCAGTTAATCAATATATAACACTTTCAAACTACTCACAAACTACTCGTCTACAAGTGTTCAGCTTCCTAGTGACCGAATTCTTTACCATAAATCTCCAACAACTTTCTGTAGTAGGCACTGTTCGTTATAAAATAGGTTATAGAAAATTATTTTATTTATTTTTTACATTGTCTTCTAACGAGCGTGTATACAAGTTCACAACATTTTGAACAATTCTCACAAATTCCACCACTGAACCGCCGTGGATTCTAGGATGTGAATATCAGGGACACGCAAAGCTCAATCCCATTAATTTGTCGTATGAGGGCTTTCGAAAAGCATAACTTTATTATCTCACAGAAAGGATAGTCACTACAATGATTGCTCTTCAACCTCATAAGTTGAACAAAATTTAAAGAAGCATGTAAGAATACTTGAGGTAGATTCATAATCGTAATGAATATGTGGATTGCGTTGTATATTCTTAATAAACACATTTGGCTGCAGACTTTAATTCATGTTAATTTAGCTTCCATTCAAGAAATGTGCTGCGATATACATGTTTTAATATATTCAATATTATAACAGAATCTAAGAACAAAAATTACAATTCACTCTACATTCTAGTATGAAGGACATTGAATTATTTAAAGGAATGTTTACTATAGCCAATTACTGAACGTACACAGAATTCTCTGGAATGCATCAAGGAAAGTGTGAATAAACAAAACTTCAGAAGTTTCTTTTATTGGATTTCTTTAACACCTTAAACTTAAAGTTTAGTACCAATTTGTTGAAAAGTAATACCAACGACAAATACCAAAAAGTACCGAAGTAATACCAAAAAATTACTTTGATAGCATGTATGCATGATGAAGCATACAGAATAAGTATGAGGGCAAAGGGGTAATGGTATAAAAGCTTTTCCCTCATATCTATTCCGTCTATCAATACAAAACTTGGTACACACATTTCTTATCCTCTACAGTATTTTTTGAGATACATTTGGATTGCGTGCGTTTGCCCGGGACCACTCCAGAGGGGTCCAAAGTTAATGAAAGGGATTTTTAGAGAGAATTTTCATCAACATTCTCCAAATTTTATCTGTTCAAGTACGTTATGAGCCCCAATACGTAGCACCTCTGGAAAGCTTGTTTCATGCTGAAGAGAATGAACTATAAACCATGACTTTCCAAGGAAGAATATTGATGCTATAGCTACTTCACTGCGAGTCTACGATTTTCTTTATCCTAACAGGTTAATGGGTCCTAGGGACTTACTCTGTTGTCCATGGCATCTATTTTTTATATGAGCATAACTTTGTTATGTTTATCGAATGGACTAGTTTTGATTCGGATATCCGGATGACAGGTTCATGTCCGTTCCATGTCAGCAGTACTCACTAAAATTTTCAATTAAAAAAATTATTGCAGCGTACCTAGGTATATGGATAAGTCTAAAATATATAATCAGAGTAGCCTCATGTGTGGGATCATAAATTGTGGTTAGATGTTCCAAGAAAATATAGCGTATTAGTGAGTTGATAAAAAAAAAAAGAGAGAGAGAGAGAGGCTCCTTGTATTGTTCCACTGAATTAAGTAGTTAGATGAAGATGAAAGTTGTTAATGACAAATTATCTCAACAAATTTTGAAGAACGTGAATAATTGAAAAAAATCTAACTGAATGATCTATGTAGACTCTCGACTTTATGGAAGAAATAAAACTGACGAGGAAGGAGGAAAACTATTCAGAATTGAAGAAAATTCATTAGTCTACGGTAAACAATTCTGAAATCTGAAGGGAAATTTCTACCTCATGTCGCCATTGGAAGTAATATTGTTAACATCCATGTAATAGGTAATTGCAAAAACCTGTTAGGAATAATATTCATCTTGACTACAGTTAATAGTCGAAGACTTATCCCACACCAGCTCTGGACGTTTGCAATTCAAAGACAATTTCTAAATACAGTATAAATACATAAAATATAATTTATGCAATTGTATATATAAATTGTTTGAAGGATATGTACTATTTTCAAAATAGATAACATTTAAGGAAAAGAAGGAAAAGAAAACGTTATATTTTCTTTTCTATATTTTCTAAAGATCTGAATAGATTAATGTCCTCTAACGTATTGTCTCCCTATTTATAAATACAGGCCAATTAGTGCTTTTTAGTCAAAATTACGTTATTTCCTCAGTTTTATTGTTATTACACACAAACACTGTAAATGAACCAATTGTCAACTTACCTTGAAATGTCATATTCCACATGTTTCTAACAATATCTGAACCATTTACATCTCTTATCGAAGTTGTATTGAACTCGGTTAGGGTTTTGTTCACTGCATGTGCGTACAACAGCACTGCATCATAGAACGCTGACACAAACGTACTGATTGACTTATTTCCGTAGTTATAGCCAAACGTTCTATTAGCCTCTTCTTTCACTTCCGTTGAGAATTTGGTGTATGTTTCATTGTCCGGTGTTCGAGCAGTGACCGTCAGAAGAGCTTCATACGCTTTGCGAGCTCTCTCGTTGTTCTCATCACTGTCGTTCACGTCTTGCCATGGTCTGTAGATCGAATTGAAACTGGAAGAAGAAAAAGAAAACAGAAAATTAAATAATTAAAACGGGGCACATTATTTGGAACAAACTGGAATATAAAAGTTTGTGTACCTTAGTTGAAATATATCGATCAAATTTGTCACATAGATGAGATGCGGACCTGGGATGGATTTTATCATTTCACTTTCACGGTGCACCTTAGGGGAGGGGAAATATTTAAAATTTATTAACAGTGGCCAATACTGGTCAATATTAGTGTCGAATTCATAGTTTTCGGGATAACTGAGACGAACAGTGACACTTCCGATGCCATTTAAATCCCAATTCAGCCCCCATTAGTACTTTATGTCTAAAATAATATGTATTCTTCCCGTGCGAAGAACGAGTATTGTTGCTACATAATAAAACGAAATGTGTATAGTTCTGCACACGTTCTCTTTTCTATGATCGTGTAGTATCGAGGTCACGATTCTAACTATAGTGGTACGGTTTGGGCCTCCTAAGAACTTTATACATTTCGAAGAATTTATTGGTGATTTTCTCGATCAAACAAAATGCGAGATGTTTCTCTGGAATGGTTCTCAGGAACAAATATAACGTACAATGAAATAAATAAGAATTGTACACATATTATACGATTTTATTTTATTGCAATACTGATTTTGAGTACACACATTCTCGTCTGAAAAGCATTCAGTGTGAAGCAATATATGAAGTGCTCCATTTTGAAAATAGCATCTCAAAAGCTACTGGCCTTCTCGAGTATAGGATTCAAAATGAAATATATTACTATGATTTCTATGGTTACGGATCAATAAATTTTAGAACCACCTCAGAAAGTAGTTGTTTCTGAAATTATGTGTCTTGCTCTGAGATGCCTCATTGCAGTTCAAATGGGTCATTAGTTATTTTTAAATGATTGATCTAACCCAGAATTATGTGTAAGGAACACACTTATACTAGCTATATGGTTATTGAGAAACTATGCTAACTGGGGTATCGGAACTAATGACTTATGTATAATAAAAACTGAGGTATTTGAGCAGGGCCGTAACTTGTAGGGAGCAGGAGAGCAACTGCCATCCCAGAAAAGCTTCCGCCGTTCGAAGGAGGCCCATTTTAAAACAATTTTCTTACTCCATATACGATACGAACATGAAATCATAAGTAAAGCATCAAACAGGTTCACTACATTACGTAAAGAAAACATCACACAAAAGGTCAATAAAACAAAAATGAGTCGTGGCCCATTTCAGTACAAAATGTCTACTATTAGGGACCTTACAAATAAGATTTATTTGTATGGTTTTGAGATTTGTCAATATTGTCGCTTTAATTAATTTGTCATATACGGAATGGACCCAGGGGCATAACTAACGGCCCCGCAGACCTTGCCGTGAGGGAGGGCCCACAGGCTCCGGGGGGTCCATAAAGAGTAAGAGAAAGATGGAAAGGGGGCCAGGAATTAGAAAAACAACTTTTCTGGGGGCCTAAATACGCGTATTAATGCTTCTCCCCCCCCCCCCCCAAAAAAAAGAAAATCTAAGTTACGGCGCTGTATTTGAGTTATTTGCCATTTTGCACGGCACTTCTGATCTCGTCAAACATTCAAGTACATGACTCAATTTTTATGTATTTATATTTTTCTCACTATTACCATAATTGACCTTATGATTAACAGTTTTGTCCCCAACGTCTTTTTCATATCTCAAAACCTTAATCATGACCTCGAAGCAACCAAATCGAAATAACGTCAGAAATATGATGCTGAGTCTGGTAAGCAACCTCTAATACAGCAATATCTTTCATATAACATCTCTTAATCTACTTTGGTTGAGAAAAGTTAAGTTTTTTATTTGATATGTTGAAATTAATACATATACACTGCAACCAATTGGAACAGTGTTGAGAATACATGATTTAAACGCACGTTAGGTTCCATATATGCTCCACAATTCTTACATTTCTTCAAACTTTCTTTGAATTCTCTTCAGCATGAAAAGAGTAAGCATAGTGGTTATCAATTTCCGGAAATTAACGTGCCGGATTCATAACATAGGGTCTTCCAAAAGTCCTGCAAAAGAGTAAAAAGCTGTAACTTTGTAACCATTTATTATATTTGTACAAAACTTTTAGTGGACTTGTAAGAAAGTCTGCAATTTTGTTTCTAAGCATTTTTTTCAACGCCAAAGCTCCAGCTGAGCACCATTTACGTCCAAACATTGCTGAAGTCTTTTCGGTAATCCAAGGATGGCATTTTGACGTGCTTCATCCGTAATACTCCCAATCAAATCACGTGTCTTCTTCCGGAGGTCCTGAACATATTTCGGTTTTTGCTTGTAAACTTCTGTTTTCACATGTCCCCAAAGACAGTAGTCACAAGGCGTGAGATCTGGCGAGTAACTTTGAAAGATGCCCTGGATCACTGTTCAACCGTGCAAGCATCATTTCACAAAACTCACTTCTTATGTCACAGTCTTCTTCCGTCAATTCCTGTATAAGTTTCAACTTGTAAGGCTTTGCCTTTGTTTTCTTACGAACGATATTGTGTAGCGTTATCATTGGCACTCGCAGCTTCAAGGATCTGCGTTTCAATGATTTCTTTGAACTTCGCAATACGCTTTCCTGCATGAACTGAATCACATCAGCACTGGTTGTTGGCCTTCCGCTACGAGGCAAGTCCAAGACACTTCCGGTAGCTAGGAACTTATCGTACCATCTCTTGATACTTGAACCTGCAGGTGGTTCTTTCTGATATTTTTGTCGGAATTTTCTTCGCACCAAACCACTAGATTTTAACTCACAAAACCAAGCCACACACTGCGCTTTCTCTTGAGTGGACGCCATCTTTGTCACGTGATTTGCGGTTATAACGTCAACGTTTACATCCGCTCATTGTTACCAACAAACATTTTAACATGTCCACTAAACATTAGAAATAAGATACAAAACTGTAAGTAGTACATTCAAAGTTACAGCTTTTTACTTTTTTGCAGGACTTTTGGAAGACTCTGTACATCTCAAATTTCTAGAATTCAACGTCTATGGAGTTGAGGCAAGTTTCGGCGGTGATCATTCAGTAGGCTATATTTTCCGAACTCAGTGTCCGAGATACATCATGTCGTCAGGAAACAATGTCATCATTTGTTCCACTTTATGGATTTAACATGTAAATATATTTGATTACTGTTTTGAATTTACGCCTGTGCTGTTCTGCGCTTTACGCTAAGGGAGACAATGAAAAATGATTGAGAGTAATAACATGAATGGTGAAAAGAAAATACATACCATATCAGTCGACACACATCCATCAATAGATTTCATTCTTAAGTTGCAATTCGTAAAATATTGGTATAATAATGTGGATACTCAAAAGTACAGAGCAGCGACCCTTTACTCTTCGATCAATATTATCAAAATAAATGAAAACTACTATCATTGCATCAATCTATCAAGAAATAATGTAATAGAAGCAATAATAGGTCACTGTAATATAACAATGTAATAGGTCATTATATCCCTCAGATGATATTAATTGCAAAAAAAAAAAAAAAAAAAATCAAATAGAATAGATGTTATCGGAATCACATGATATTCAACAAAGTTTAAATTGTCATGAAAGGCGTAATATTTTTTTTTTTTTATCTAGTGAGAAACTATTATTTAGTTTCATCGTTATGTTTTGATTTATGTGTACTACTAGAAATCCGAAAAACGAACTTTAGTATGATAGAAATATTATTAATTTGTTAACTATTACACGAAACTAACCTTTAGATCTTTAGTTCCTATCCTCAAAAGTCAATGATTTTTGTTTTTATGATTTAAGGTTTTATCTAAGTCTAACGTGTGGTTACTTCCATTACAATACTATTGAAGTCAAGAACAAATTAACTCTGAGCAAATTAGGTAAGAATTTGTCTACAGCAACCAATTATAAATAATATATTTTTAACGTTATCACTTTTTAATTACTCCAAGAAAATTCGATAAAAAAACATTTAAGGTTATTTCCTTAATATTATATACAATACTTACAGTTTTTCGAAACATTCCCAAATATTTACAGCTATTAAAATTTTTAGATTTTAATATATGTACTCTTATATTCAGTTATATCCAAACATTTTACATTTTATTGTTTACATAAGATTATAATTTTCAAAAAAAATCTTTAGTGTTTACAAAATGTTTTAACTAAATCCTGTTGGGCACTAAAAATACAATAAATATGAAAATGTTTAGGTTTGTCCATTTCATGAAAATTGGAAAATTAATTCTGAGATCTTGGAGGAAGAGAGAATGTTAATAATTTTTTTATAACAGCCGTGAGCCTCTTCTTTCAAAACTCAAACTCTGGCTAAAATGTGCTACAATATTTGAAATGAAATGAATCGAAATCTTTAACGTCTCACAGTTTTGCCATGTACACTCATGTCCAAAATGATTGTCGCATATCTATAACTGTCTTCTTGTAAGAATATAAGTTGATAATGATTTTGTAGGATAGTTTTAATACTGGTACTATGTGTATAATCGGGAAATGTATATTTGTGGTAAATTTCATAGGGAAAGAATTATAAATACAAAATTAGGATGAGTAAAACAAAATGTTGCTAAATGCACAAGAAAATTTTACTTTCCTTTTATTGTTCTTATTTACTGTTCCTTTGATATGAAATTTGCCACACACATGTCTTTGCCGATTATACACATACTACCATTATAAGAAATACCGGGCAGATTTGTTGTCAAATTATATTCGTACAAGAACATATTTATAGTCATGCGACAATAATTTTGGACATGAGTGTACGTTAAAGGAAACGTATTACTAATGCGAGTGAATGGTTTTGGAGGGACTAATGGAACGATCATGAGGCGCAAAATGGTAGAAGCCCAAGAAAAAAAGTATGAAGTCATCCAGTACGAACTAGAGGAAACAGTTTTCCGAATTTGATGTTGTAAAGAATCTGTGGCTAAAAAAAACTGACGTCTGACTACCAATACTGAGTAGAATGAAAATAACACGAAAACCACTATATGTAGCATAAAAATGCACTAAAATTAAATTGTAGAACACAATTAGACAAACGAACAAAAATTGGATGCTGTATCTCCAATGGTTACGGAGATATAATGAATAATAGAAAAGGCTAAAATTTTGGGTTTCCTCTCCTGCCCCTCCACTCTGTGAGGTATTTTTTTCTGGCATCCGGTATTTTTATGATCAGTGATGAGTATATATTCAAAAAATATTGATTGCCAAATTATTACATGATTTCCCTTTAGAACTCAATTTTTAAGCCCCGATGCCTAGACTAATATAAATAATTGATTTGATTTTAAGTACCATGAAACTACAAGATGAAGAAAAAGAAATAATACACTTAAATTATGTTGTCTGTTGTATGTATAATGTTGCTAGAATTTGATGACTACTAACAGAATGTTTATAGCTGAATATATGATTAGTTCATTTAGAGGTAGATGTTGGTAAAATAGAATTAGAATACGTTTTAAAAATAAAACAATCCTTTAAGAGGTTCAGAAAACTGTATTTTTCAGTGTTATGATGCGAAAGTTTTCAGAACAAATTGAGAACTTTTAACGTATAGTTTTACATCATTTCTTTTTTATTTTTGCTGTCATATACATTTCCTGTGTGGTTACTGGTTTTACATTTCATTTAATATTGTTGCTATAGTAACATTACACTGGAGGTAAAATGAGCTATGTGCTGCAAAAAATGAGAAAAAGTATATAAATTCTCGTGGTGATTCACCATGTTACCATTTCTAATACAATACGTAATATCTAATCTTTTACCTATTATTAGAGTAACCAAAGTTACTTTAATAGTTTGCAGGAGAGAATGACATTCTACATCACAAACCATATTGCTACATTTGTCAGGCTATCTATAGTCGTTTTATATGTTTTCTTTTTGTTGGGCAAGATTTAGTACCACGAGATATTGGCTACGCGTGATTCTGGCCAGTGAGGTTTAAACCGTGTAGTTCTGTCCGGGATACGGACAAAACTCTCGCGGCCGAAACATCGTCGCCAAAAGCCTCGCGTGGCCAAAAACTCGCCACCCAAATTTTGTGGGCCAAAATATCCCTTGATGAAAACCTCGCGGACCAAAATCTCGCTTGGCCAAAGCCTCACGGAATGAAACCTTTCCTTAAAATTTTCCCAATAGGAAAATACATACCATATCAATCGACACACATCCATCAATAGATGTAATTCTTAAGTTGCAATTCGTAAATTATTGGTATAATAATATGGATACTCAAAAGTACAGAGCAGTTAGTTGACTCAGCGACCCTCGCCGCCAAATTTCGTGGGCCAAAATCTCGCCTGGTCAAAACCTCACGGACCAAAATTTCGCTTGGCCAAAACCTCACGGAATGAAACTTTTCCTTAAAATTTACCCAATGAGTTTCTTAATATGCGATTTCATATTATTACTACTACTACTACTACTACTACTACTACTAATAATAATAATAATAATAATAATAATAATAATAAGAAGAAGAAGAACAAGAACAAGAACAAGAAGTAGAACAAGAAGATACAAAATATCGTATGTGTGGCTTTCTCGGTGTATTCCCGTTTCCTCCCACTTTCTTAACTCCATCATTTCCTTTATCCTGACCATCTACGTCTGTTTTAAGTTAAGGATACAACGTAATCGTTAAGCCCTAGTTCAAATAAGTGAGTTGCACACGTATTAAATTAGCACAAAAACTGCAAATGTTGCTTGTTCGAATGTATTTTATTGTATATTTAAATCTAGGCTGTTTACAGCCATCATACCACAATGTATTCTCTCGTTGCTATCGTTACATAATCAACATTCTAAGATACAAAACATTTTTTATATAATTATATTTTTTAAAGTATATAACTTCTTCTTCTTCTAACCTATATAAAATAATTAAATAGTTGGCTAGTTTATAACACCTTTGATTAAAATATCTAAATGGTGCAGGTAAAGAATAATACATGCTTTCGAATAATACATGCTGTCGTTCTAAGGACGTAATCGAGGAACGTAAAAACTTAGATATTATTTCACACTATCGTAAATATTATTCGATTTTCTTAGAATTTCCTAAGGTCACCGTCAAAGTGAAATAAAAACTATCCCAGGCTCAAACCCTATATATGTTGAAAATTTGATCGATAGATTTTCAAAGCACGCGTTAGAATTTTTCTCATTATTTTAATTCAATTGTGTTATTACAAAATATATACATATAGCAATATACAGAGCATTCTACATCGAAGAAATCGTGGTGACGACGTTTTATATTGACGACATTTCTTCCCAGGCAAGATTATGTTCCGCGTAGTTTAGACCCGGCGAGATTCTGTCCCCCAAGATCAGGACTGCGAGGTTTTGACCAGGCGAGATTTTATGAAGTATATTTTAATAATTATGTGTTTTGATGAGAATTAGAAGGTTAGAAACAGAAGTACTAGTACGTTTCATATACACACAGTAATATTTAATATTTCACTTTTTAGTAAGATAAAAAAAGACGCATTCTACACTGCCTTCCTGTTCTTGTAAAAATAACCCTAGTTCAATTCTATACATCATCAAACCAATTCTGTATTCTTCCCTTTTCTGAAACACTTTATCTTTCCAAGAGCTTTTTCGTGGCTAAGCGGTTAGCGTACACGCCTCTGATATGGGAGACGGGTTCGATTCCCAGTAGGAGCTCATGTAATTCAGAGCTCACGTTAAGCTGTAGGTCCGCGTCTCGATGCTGAAAAGGACGCTAAAATTAAATGAAATCAAAATCTTTTGTCAACCTCTTTTGTCTAATTCCTAAGTTATTGGAATTTAGTCTCTCTGTCATTTGCACTAAAGCTGTATTGGCATCCTTGCCAGATCAGAAAGCCAAATATATCTGTAGATCTATCACAAAATATCGGTAAAAATGTGTATTTAAAAGAAAAATGAAAATACATTATTTATCTTGGTAAGTGTATGTAATGAATGATTATTTGTAATCATCTCAGCTACTTTTTCAACACAATGTGTCTATTTAATAGATAATGTCGAATAGAACAATGAATAGAGCAAATAGAGCAAATAGAACAATGTCTACTCTCAGCATTCACAGACATCACAAATCTCAATATAATATATAATAATCAGTATTTTTATTAATCGGGTAGTCCGGTCTTTCGCTGGGTGAGACTCGGCATTTAATGTTGTTCACTACAATTCGATGTCGACTCACACTCGATATGCTTTTCGTACTTCATATCGTCGGTTCTTGTCACAAAATCTTCTCTTTCCTCTGCAACTTTGTTTCCATTCCAACATCAATTTCAGTAATGTACCGCATAAATGCTTTCCCCGAAACATTGGTGTTGGTCCTGGAACTGGAATTGATTTTCTCATTCATAAACTCTTTCAGTTTCTCCTTTTGAGAAAAAAAATCAGTTCTGGTTCCGAAACAGGTACTATAGTAGAACCAATTTACGTCTTTGATTCCTTTACCATTAACATTCCTGACCTTTAATACCCGGGTATTTTTTAAGGACCTCAAGGCAGTATGATGAAATGGAAGCTCTATGATTTGACCTGAAATAACAATCCAGGGTTTATTCTCGTCGATTCAAAACATGGGATATCTCAACGTTCTATCTAGAAGAATTTTGCCATTATATCTTTTGAATTACACTTGAGCATTTGAGTATAAAAATCTATTGTCCATAGGATATCACAAATCCAGTGATTAATAGTTTTGACTCATTGCTGTACAACGTGTAAAACCAGTAACATCAATTGATTATACCTACAGTAGGACTCGTGAAAAAGAAAAAAATATGGCGAAAGGCTATTAATCACCGAGAAATCCAATTGGGCAGACCACTAACATTCAATATTTATTGTTTTCCTTTCAAGATCATCTAGAAGTTTTATTTTACACTGCATCTATTGTAGTAATTTTATTTTCAAACACAAACCTAAATTATTGCCATATATATACCAGCAACTAAAAACCTTTTTTTCTCTCTCTCTCTCTCGATCAATAGAGAAATGTTTTCAAGGAACAACACTTTTGCACAAAAATGCTCAGATGAAACGTTTTCGTCTGGAGGGAAAAAATTGCTCTTCAAACTGAGAGTGCAATGTGGATTTCTTTGTGCCATTGAGACATCAAACATCCGTGCTTAGAATGTCAATACGCGGCTACTAAAATGAAAATATCTGTATTTTTCATTGTCAGATAAACGTTGATCGATCTCCAGTTTGTCATATGTGGAAAAACCTATTCCTTTTTCTCTTTCTTTCTTTCTCGATAGACCATATTCCATTGGTTGAGGACAAGGACTTTTTTTCTTTTACAAAAGAGCTCTCGATCGCTGTTGAGGACGACCTGCATGTGCCGGCGTCTAAAACGATTTCCGTAAAGTGAGCTGAAAATCTCGTAGGACATTAATCCTACTTCCCCGATAATCCCTTTGCAACGGTGATAGCTTTATCCACTCCTTTCGTCTCTGCTTCTCTCGCAAATACCATAATGTGTAGGCGAGGATTGGGAGAGTCTGTTGAAGAGGTTCAGCAAATTCCCATCTGTTAACAATGGTCATAAAACATATGTATTTAGCAGAAAAATAGTTTCTTCTTCTTTTTTTTTAAAAAAAGTGATTGAGTTTAGATTAGAAAGGTATCCATAAAATGTAAAATGAAACATAAAACATTTTTATTTGCTATAAATGCAAATGTTACAGTATTAGAACTATATCAGGGCATTTATGGCAGAGGACACTAACAATATATTCCGAAAAATTGTCATTTGAGAGAAGTAAATGATTCTAAGGATGAAGTAGAACAATGAACTGACGACAAATGGTTGATTAATTTAATTTTAACGTCTTTTTTCCAGCACCGAGGCTATATGAAACGGAGCTAAGGTTTCCCCACGAGGTAAGACGAGACAGGATTTTGGTGACAAGATACAAGATGGGATAGAACATTATCAACAGAAACAGGTGCACTTTTCGAGACGAGAAATCACTTTCGTGATGCCTTTCCGAGACGAGACATCTTCAATTCTTTTTTCGTGGCAACCCTAAACAGGACCTACTACTTAGAATAGAATCTAAATAACTACTCCATTTTCTATCGGAAGCAAATACACCTACCAAAAAGCGAACCGAATAGCATGCACACAGAAAGCACAGGCGTTAGATATTCAGCAACAAAGAGGAACCAAATATGAATTAAGGTACCGATGATACCCCAAACTCGAAATGTAAAGGCACAGTGGTTCACAATTAGGAAACTTGACCGAAAGTGGCTCAGCAGTAGATGAATTTACTGAAATTTTGTTCCATTTCGGGATCTACGTGGTTAAACAGTGAACTACCCAAATGTCCTAGTTTAATGTAGTTGATATTCCTTTCTAAAGGTTATTTAACAGATAGCATGCCGCTCTCATGCTATGCCATTTCGATGCCGTATCCCGAGAAAACCTGCGGCTTTCTTCGAAAGACACGAAGCGACACGAAGTTGACAGAACCCCAAAAAATGTTGTAGAAATCAGTAGCTACACGGCATAGTGTGTGTAAATATCGAGGCGTGAGACGGACGCTGCATGGCAAGGAAATGGCATGGGCACGGTACACTATGTGTGAATTAAATGTTGCTCAGTACTGCGGTCCAGAGCTCTTGTAGTCAAATGTTGAGTTGATTTTAAGTTTATCGTCCCTTTTCAGCAGCGAGGCTATATGAGACGGGACCTACTGATTAACGTGGAATCCAAACCATATGAGCTCCCGCCGGGAATTGAACCCGGGTCTCCCATGCCAAAGGCGCGTACGCTAACCACGGAGGAGCTTTTGTAGTCAAATGTATAAAGTGTAGTTAATAAAATGGTGTTCGGTGGAGTGTGTAGTCAAATGTATAAAGTTTAGTTGATAAAATGGCTGCTGGTTGAAATGAAATGAAATCTTTAAATTTAACGTCCCACGGTTATGCCGGGTAGGCTAAAGGAGACAGTGATAATGAGAAATGAGTGAAAAGGTGGAATGAAGAAAGTGGGAGGAAACGGGAGAACCCCGAGAAAACCCACGAGCACGGTGCTTGTCCACCACAAAGTCCACACGGCGCGAGCTGGGATCGAACCAGGAACCCCAAGCACCGGACGTGAACGCTCTACCACTGAGCCACCGACCCCCCTGGCTGCTGGTTGAGTGCTCAGTCAAATGTATAAAGTTTAGTTGATAAAATGGCTGCCGGTGGAGGTGTAGTCAAATGTATGAAGTTTACTTGTGATTAAATAGCTGCCGGTGAAATGTGTAGTCAAATGTATAAAGTTTAGTTGATAAAATGGCTGCCGGTAGAATGTGTAGTCATGTATGAAGTTTAGTTGATAAAATGGATGCCGGTTGAGTGTTCAGTCAAATGTATAAAGTTTAGATTATAAAATGGCTGCCCGTGGAGGTGTAATCAAATGCATGAAATTTAGTTGATAAAATGGCTGCCGATTGAATGTGTAGTCAAATGTATGTAGTGTAGTTGATAAAATAGCTACCGATGGAGTGCGTAGTCAAATGTATGGAGTGTTGATAAAATGGCTGCCGGTGGGGTGCGTCTTGCTGCTTTCTAGGTACGTTTACGTTTTACTGCGAGCTTTAGTGATCTTCTGTCAAGAAAAAAAAAAGTACAAGATTTTCATTTGATTGGATGATTGATGTGTTAATGGAGATGTCAGCTCGTAGCTATGTTTTTGTTTTGAGAGATTTTTTAAAAAAATAGAATTATACCTCCTCCATTGGTCTGTCATTTCTTGGGACAATGATCCAAAATAAAACTTCCAAAAAGTATCCACTGAACACAATTTTAACAAAATAATAAATAGCACAATGACGTCTACAGAAAACTGAACTTGAGATCGCGAAAACACAAAGAATAAGTAAAACAGAAATCACATGACAAGAGAAATAACTAACAACTAGAAATAATAATGAAAAAAACATGCCGAATCTAAAAAGTGAAGCCTCAGAGAATGTTAACGATTTCAATCCCGCGAAAATATGGCCTCAAGAAAGACAGAGTTATTTCCTTTAAACATGAATAATATTATTAGTAAGTCCTAAATATCCTATGTGATCTAAGTATTTTGAAGATTCTACAAGTATTGTTCCCTTTGACATTCACAAAATATAGCCCAAATGTTTTCTATTCGCTTATTTAAGCTGCATTAGTATACGAGTTTTGAATAAACCGGCCTCTCACAGTATTACTCCAAGCATCAAGGCGAAGATGCTGCTAAGCGCACGCATGTGCAATCCCGTTGAGATTGAATGTAATCATTGTTACGTTATACACCGATTAAAACTTCTGTAAGTTTTGAGTATTCCAGTTATTTATCACTGGCACTGTAATTATTTACAGACAACAGTGTACATTTATGACAGATAGTTTAAATACAATGTCTGTAACTTTAAAGAGTTATGATTCAAAGACAGTGAACATAATATATAGGCCTATAATGCGAAGATGCGTCAGGAAATTAAAAAGGGAAATATTATATATTGAAAAGTAAACAATATTACGTTACCTAATATGACTTACAAATCTCCTTGAAATACTCTTAACAACAAGTAACATATCTGCCAGTAAGTAAAATATTTTCTTCACATCAGCCAGGATTAAGTCCTCATGCAAGAGGATCTTTTCTCTAATACTTAAGTTAAGTTCAATTCATCTCCTCACATAATAGCCAAACCAAACCAGCATTTCACGGATTTAGTTAAGCTATAATGTTACTTGAATCTACATAAGAATAAACTACTTCCCGTTGCGCCTACTCTTTCGAGACGGGGAATTATGTGCAGGGAGGAATTTTTGTAGGGAATATTTCTTTAGTATTTCTAAAAGCTTCTGTAAAAACAACCACCACCTCTACAAGTTTCATCATACATGGAAAATTGGTGAACACAGTAGCCAATCACCTTCAAGAGTACCAAACTGAAACAAAATCTTATAAATCCCTTTCCCTCCCCGATTATCTGACCTTTTGATTTGAGTTGAAACTCTACAAAAACATTCAATTATGATATTTGTATTTTGTATTCCTGCTATTTACATTGACAATATAAATATGAAAATAGAAGTATGTATGATATTATGGCATATAGTATAGAATCACGTATAGAAGACAAATCAGCTGATAAGGTGATGCCGAAAAAGTAATTTTAATGTAGGAGACTAAGACCCTTTCTTAAGGGCCCCCTTATGCATCCTGTTGCATTAGCCCTATTTGTTTAATATATGGCCATCAAACATGTCTTAAGGATGTGAACTGTGGCACATTTTACGTACTATGAGTCGTAGCACGTTGGAGATGAAATAGTGGAAAACCGAATAAATTTTTTTTGTGAAATGACTTGATATTAGACCGAAGAAACTTCGTTTTATGTTCGTTTTCGTTTCAGTTTCAATGTCAAACTGTTTTTTTTTTTCAACTGAATCAATTTTCCATTTTCCTGTAGGAATTAAAAAGAAATAATATTCATATTTACTAAAGTAGATGCAAACAACCCTGCTAATAACAGAACTATATCCCAGCAATTTTTCCCAGAAGAAAAAGTAGAATAACATCTAAAATTTATGATGAAACTTGAAGAAATAGTTATTCTTCTTACATAATTTCTTAGAATTACGAAACAGATTATTGCGAATGCAAGACAAAACCCATGGAAAATTTCTGATAAAACTGACAAAATTCAAGGAACAGAATCATAGTTGCAGTTTAATAAAGAGATTTTTTTTTTCAGCGGCCATGCATCTAAAATGTTATATATAATTCTTCACTTTATTGAAATAACATTTTCTAAATACTGAAAACCCAACGAAACACATAAGACTGTTATAGTAATCAGATGCGTAGCTAGAGGGGAACGAGCGGGGCTGTTGCCCTGAGCGCTAATAGTAGGGGTCGCCGAACAAGCAAGAAGAAAGAAAAAATATGGGAAGTCAGTAAACGACGCGTCGCCCTGAAAACGTATTGGCGTCCGATTAAATCAATATTGTTAGTTTGCAAAGAAATAGATATGATAAAAATTTTCTTGCTTGCTCCGCTCGCAACATAAACGTTTCAATAAGAATCACAACAAGCTTTTACTTATTACGTTAAAAAGTTATTATATATGATTTGTTAGTGTCAGTGTGATAAGCAAGGTGCCTAGTAATGACTTATAGTCTACACAGGAGTGTTTTCAAAATCAGAAACGGTCAAAGTATGAAATACGTGTTCGGCGTTTTGTTGGTGATGAGTTTGCTTAGATAATCACGCTTCTCTACCCAATCGGATTACTCACGACGGTGAGAATGAAAACTCTGAGAAATTCGCAAAGAAGGCTCCTTCTGAATTTCCATTACATTTCACAGAATATTTTTACCGTAAAATAATCGAAATTAAAATGCTATTTGTGTGGTCACATACAGAATAAAATCACAGATATTTACGATTATTAGGAAGGCTGGAACCACGTGTAATAGGCTTGATGGCTTACATAGATGTGGTTGCATACTGTTTACATTTTGAACAACGATTATGAGATCTTTATTTAAATTACATTGGGTATATTGACGATATGTGGTATTTAGTATTTACATTGACAGTATAAATGAAATGAAATGAAATTTTTAAGTTTTACGTCCTACGGTAATGCTGGCTAGGCTAAAGGAGACGGTGATGATGAGAAATGAATGAAATAGTGGAAAGTAGGAGAAAACGGTAGAACACCGAGAAAACCAACGCACACGGTGTTTGTCCACCACAAAGCTCACCTGGCTCGAGCTGGGATCGAACCATGGACCCCATGCACCAGAGGTGAACGCTCTACCCCTGAGCCATTGCGGTCCCATTTTTTTCTTTTTTTACAATATAAGTACGACATATTGCGTGTAATACAGAATCATGTATAGAGGACAAAGCACCTGATCATATATAGAGGTGATGCCGGAAAAAGATCTGTGATGTAGAAGACAAAGGCTTTTTTTAGAAAAAGAAAAGAGACCGAATTATGCATCTTCTTGCATTGTTTGTTTAATATATGGCCAAATATATTTTGAGGATGTGAACTGTAGCACCTATTACGTACTGCGAGCCTTAGAATGTTGGAGATGAACTACTGGAAAACTGAATAAAATTTTGTTGTGAAATGACTTGATATTAGACCGAAATAAGTTTATTTTCTTGTAACTGAATCAATTAATTTTCCATTTCTCTGTAAGTATTAAAAAAACACATCTCTACTAAAGTAGACGTGAATAACGCTGCTAATAACAAAACTGTACCTAGTCATTTTTTCTGAGAAGAGCAAGTAAGATAACATTTAAAATATATGATGGAATTTAAAGGAATAGTTATTCTTCTTACAGAATCTATTAGAATTACTAAAGAAAAAATCCCTAGAAAAGATCCCTCCCTGCACAGAATTCCCCGTCTCGAAAGAGTAGGCAGAACGGGAAGTAGGCACAACGGGAATTACCGTTCTGCCTACAGATAAGATCATTAAAAATATTTTCTACAAAGTGCTGGAGGGCCTGTAGGCATAACGGGAAGTAGGCACAACGGGAAGACACCGAATAAACTCATTTCCAAACTTTGTGTGTGTGTGTGTGTGTGTTTTTAGTGTATATATATATATATAAAACTGTTTCTTATCTACTTGGAAAATATTCTGCTTACGTTGGGTTTCGCTGAAAGATTATTTATCATCAACTCCTGAAAGTTCTTTTAAGATAAAAATAAATGAAAACTACTTCAAGTTTGCACAAAGTTTTGAAAGAAACTTGGCACACAACCTTTCAAAGTTAGTAAAGCAAAAACTAACGCTCTTTTTCTTTTCTACTCCTTCTTTTTGTCCGTTCTAACACTTCAGAGGTGAATTTTGTAATATTTCCTGTCGGTATATAATCACTGCTCTTAAACCATTGTACGCATCTACCAGTGGACATAAAACTAATTTAAATAAACCCATCTCGTATTTAAATACTTACTAGCAAATATCTTCGCTGTTTCGTACATTCTCTTTCCTCTGCGCTCCTTGCGACCTCACTATCCTTATTGTATTCGTACAAAGAAAATATATTTTTGAATCTTCATGATATTCTGTTGCTTGTTGTCCTATATGGTTGCTTACTCTGAGGGAAGAACGTAGACTGAAAGTATTTGAGACCAAGATCCTGAGACCCAAAAGGAACGGAAATGATGAATGGTGGAAACCTCATACCGGGGAACTGCACAATTTATACCGCTCACCAAACATTGTTATGGTCATTAAGTCTAGGAGGCTCATGTGGGTAGGTCATATAACCAGAATGCAAGAAAGTAGAAACGCTTTCAAACTGACAATTTTAACTGAAAATCCAATCGGAAAACAACCATTAGGAAGACCTAGGTGCAGATGGGAGGACAACGTTAAGATGTATCTCGCAGAAATACGAATTCAAAGTAGAAGGTAGATCCAGTTGGTTAAGAACAGAAACCAATGGAGAACTTTTGTGAATGCGGCATTCAACCTACAGGTTCCATAGGCCATGGAGTGAGTGTGTTAGATTTTAGTCATTATATTTTATTTTTCGCTCTTTAATAATAATTCCTTTGCAAAATGTTTTAAAGGTGGGTCTCCTTGTGAAATAGCCACGCATTTGTGATTTGCTTGCCCCTTAGGACAAGAAAAGAGTTAGGTTTTGGTTTTTAGTAGTTTATGCCAAAGCATCGAGATAGACACTGCTTTCACCCAATCAAATCAGCATAAGTGGTAAATCCCATGTAACTAGCCTTTCTTGAGCTTCGTCCTATTCCGGTTGATATTATTAAAATAAATAGACTTGATTAATATATTTGTGCAGACGACAACAACTAATTTCGTTTTGTCAGCAGTTATGCCAATTTATTGGGGAAGGGAGTCGCTAAATACAGCGGCGAAAATCTGTCTTCAACATTGGGGGTGACGGGACGGGTAAGACCGTTTTTATATTTATTTTTTTAAGTAGTGTTCAAAACAATTATGAAGTTGAAAAACAATGTTGTGGAAGATTAGGGGAGCAGAGTTGTCTTCAACCTTGAGAGACGGGCAGATTTGAGGCTTATTCTGAGGTGACATCAATTTCATCTCACTTTCCTTTGTGGCAATCGGAGACAAACCATCACATTTCTCCAAAAAAAAAAAAAAAAAAAAATTCAAGTCGGATTATTGAGGGGGACAGTTCAAGCAGTTCCAAGAATGGAGGAGACATGTCCCCCTCAGCCCCCCGAGATTTGCGCCAGTGTTGCTAAGATAGAGATTTCTGTGGATGTACACGATTGAAGTGCATGTAAGAGTGAGATAAATACATGCTACAGCTAAACCTCCAAATTGTGAGTTTAGACCAGTAGTCCATTTAGGGAATCCGTCTACTGAAAAATGGCGAGACGATGACCACATGCCGATACGCTTTCGCAGAATTATTCCTATAAGGCCACCACGTTGCCAGGAAGGACCACCATCCAGATGGTGGCGCAAGCCTTTCTAGAACCGCCATTGCGGCTGACAAGTGGTTTTATTACGGCAACATATCGGCAGGAGGTGGGCAGCCAAGTACATGGTGGCGTATAATGTGGCCCCGACATGGTGGTTCAGAGGGTGGTATCATTATAACTCTGACCAGAATGCCGACGGCGGACGTCACTGGTGGGCCCATTATAACAGCTAGAAGCCGGATGCTGAGACGACAACGAATTCCATAAGGGAACAGCTCCCGACTTCAATATTGGTTCCTAGATAGTAATAATTGTAAGAGATAGCGGGAAACTCTCTCACATGCATTAGGCTACCATAACTGATGCCATCATAACTTCTAGATCTACTTCTTAAAGTTTCAGCATTGAATTCAAATAGTTCAGAAATCAACAATAGGTACACAACGTGAAACGAAAATCATTTGAATAGCACTGAAAATCATTTGTATTATTTAAATTTGTTATACAGCAATAACCTTTATTTAAAAAGAAAATTTGTGTTACAAAATTTTCATATCTCTAAATTTTTAACATTTTATTTTTTTTAGAAAAGGGGTTTATAAATTAACAATGACAAAACTTTAAAAAAATACACCAACAATCAAATTGTTGCTAAGAGTTAAGTTTTTCTTATTCATGTGGCAAAATCCAGTGAGTGTATTCAGGTAAGTATTTTATTCCCTTACTATTTCCCCAATTTTTTTTTTCTAGTGGCGTTGAGGTTAAAAACGTTACGAGGAATGAGGGAACAGCATAATTATATATAAGAACTAGCATGGCTGTTAAATCAATATGCTAGTTTGTAACTTGGCTGTTAAGATTACTTAGGGGCAACAGAGGGAAGGGGAACAGCGCCCCGGAACAAGACCCTCTATGAAAAGGAAACTTCGACGGTTGTTTACCTTAATGGTATCTTCCTCAGGTTCCTTTCCCCTTTGTAATTTGCAGGTCATGGGCGCTGAGGGCCTATATACAGTCGATTGGCATCTTTTCAGGCCCGGTAAATTCCCGAAAGATGCCTGGATGTTTATGTAAATGTAACAGTTATCTTCATATTTCTCAAACATTAGTATTTTAAAACATGTAGACATATTTAAGAGAACTGAATGATTTGTTATTATATATATATATATATATATATATATAGGGGCAGATCCAGGATATGATCAAGGGAGGGGCTGATCCATATTTTGCCGTTTTATCCAGTGTAAAGCAGGATTGAAGCCTATTTTATCCAGTGTATATCTGAGCGTCAAGGGGGGGACGATAGCCCCTATAGCCCCATCCTTGGATCCGCCACTGTATATATATAAAATCCAAAGTTGGAGCAAAGCAGCTATTGTTTAAACAATTTATTCTTTCAGCAACTTCTGTTCTTCATTGATTCATACAATCCGTAAGATACTAAATCGAGAATATGCATTTCTGAGTTTTAAAATAAGATTTGTTTTGTTTGCAACTGTGTTTCCTTTTGTCATAGCCAGCGGCGCAAATCTATCTTCAACATTGAGAGGGGGACGGGTAAGATTGTTTCCCCAATATTTTTTTTTTAAGCGATGTTCGAATTATTTATGAAGTTGAAAAACAATGTTGTGTACGGTCAGAGGAGCAGAGTTGTCTTCAACATTGGGAGACTGGCAGATTTGAGGCTTATTCTTGGCGGGACAATTTCATCTTACTTTCCTTTGTGACAATCGGACAAAAGTCATCACATTTCTCTTTAAAAAAATAATCAAATCGGATTATTGGGGGCACAATCCCCCCCAGTTCCAAGATTGGAGGGAACATGACCCCTCAACCCGCCGGGATTTTCGCCAGTGGCTAAGTACAGGAGATTCAACTTCCAACATAGCGACTAAAATTCCTATAGACGAATTTTATGTGCCGATTTTCAAATGACGATTTGGCAACTTAAAAATCGAGCCGCTTTGTGTTACAAACAACTTGTCCTTCCGTAATAAGGCACTAATAGATCGAAGTAGTTTTGATGTTTCTCTCTCTCTCTCTCTCTCTCTCTCTCTCTCTCTTAATCAGTGCAAGCGGCGAAGAGTTGTCTAGGTATACCAATCTCTCCATACCCAGCTATGTTTCCTGTAAGCGGCTTCTTTCTAACGGAGTACAATTCAGCCTTCAACCTCTAGTTTACAGAGCTTCCGTTAAGAATTACAAGTGAAATATAACCAATACTAAGACTACACAGAGATCTACACGAATATTAAAAATTGGTCCCGCACCTGCAGCCACAACCTCAGATAATGCGATAACTATATAAATAGTTTGTTTTTATCACATTTACAATTTTCAATAAAAGTTACAGGCCACTGTACTCCTCGCTCCAATTTCTTGAACAAAATCACATTGTGAGCAGTAATTAATAACATTTTCTTCTGAAATACGAACAAAATGATGAGACATTTTCGAAAAAACGTAGAATAAATAAAACAACACCAAAAGTAAACTATTCTGCTAGATTTTTGCCCACGAAATGACTTATTCTATGTATTAGGACTCAGGCCCGTATCCACGGGGGGCAAGGGGGGCCGGCCTCCCCCTAAACTTTGGCTGGCCCCCATAAAAATTCACGGTAGGCTTGCAAATGAACTATAATATGGTGATGAAGTATAATATGATTGGGTCGGGCCCCCCTAAATTTTTGGGCTGGCTACGGGCCTGTTAGGGCTATTAATGAAATGTTTGGTTACAAACTATAAACATTGCATGAGACGTGCTTCACAGAATTGTCAAAAAAAAAAAAAAAAAACTTACCTCAAGAATAAACTACTCCTTGTGGATATTCCTATGGAAGCGATGTATGCAACATTATAGGAATATTAATAAAATATAAATAAAATCACCTAAGTTGTTTTGACAAAATTGTCTGAAAAACCTCATCCCAAGAATGAACTACTTTTCGTAGATTTTTTCAGAACAAATTAGTTGGACACGACAGTATAGGACAGGACATTATATGCCATATTGATAGGTTGTTTTTGAGAAAATTGTCCAAAAAACGACAATATACTACCCGTCGCAGATTTTTTCACGATAAATGAACTATGCGATATCGTCAGGTCGTTAATGGAATATTTATTTATGAAATATGAACAAAATCCCTTGAGTCGTTTTTGATATCATACAGTATTCCCAGGAAGTAAACTGCTCCATCTCGATTTTCCCCAGGAGAACGAATTGTACTACAATATGGGGTCGTTACTAAAAAAAAAAAAAAAAAAAAAAAAAAAAAAAAAAAAAAAAAAAAACCAAATTTATGAAATATAAACAAAAATCGCTGGCGCCCGCTTTGAAAAAAATAGCAATTTTTAATTTTCGTTTTTCAGTAATCCACCTTACTTTCAGAAGTAGGAAGGAAATTGAAACTCCTCTGTCATGAAAAATTCATAAAAAACCTTAAGCAAGCCGGTGATGGTGAGATGGATGATAACTGTGGAATGAAGAAAGATAACGGTGGAATGAAGAAAGGTAACGGTGGAATGAAGAAAGATAACGGTGGAATGAAGAAAGATAACGGTGGAATGAAGTAGACCCACACATACGATGTTTGTCTACTACAAAGCTCTCTTGGCACGGGCAGGGATCAAACCAGGGGCCTCATGCACCAGAGGTGAGTGCTCTACCACTGAGTTATTGTAGCCCTTTGAAGTGAACTGGATATTAGACTCTTTCTTTCGCGCACTTTTAAACTTCTTTGCAGTTTTAAAAATCGTATAAAATTGTTAATTATGTCGGGAGTACGTATTATCGTTCCAATGTTTAGCAGTTTTTCTCATAAAATTGGAGTGATTTCATCTCTCGTTTAGAAAATGAAATGAAATCTTTAAGTTTTACGTCCCACGATTATGCCGGCTAGGCTAAAGGAGACGGTGATGATGAGAAATGAATGAAGATGGTGTAATGACGAAAGCGGGAGGAAACGGGAGAACACCGAGAAACTCATGCACACAGTGTTTGTACACCACAAAGCTCACTTGTCACGAGCTGGGATCGAACCAAGGACCCCATGCGCCAGAGGTGAACGCTCTACCACTGAGCCATCGTGGCCTTCATTTCCCGTTTAAAGATTCTTTTGTATCAATGTTTTGGTGACGGTTGTCAGAGATACTGCTTTTTTGTGATTTTTTTCTGTATGCACAAGATCCTTCTTGAAAATAAAAATATTAGGTTTAAACCTAATGAAAATTGAAGTGATGACTTGCCTTGGTTGAGTATCCACAACTATTTAACTCCGGATCAAACATTATACCTTTCAGATGACTACTAACTTAATTGTTCTATATAAAAGGAAAATAACCATGCTTATTTTTTTTCTATAATTCTTATAACTCTGAGAGTAGGCACGTACACAGGAAATAATTTCGGAAAAGGTTAGAGTGTGTTTTTGGACATCTAAATTCAATATGAGAATAAACATTAAACTTTGTAAAAATCACCCGTAATCTAATATAAATAAAATAAAGAGTTTGTTTGTGTGTTTGTCTGTCTGTCTGTCTGTCTGTGTGCGGCCTGGGGACTAGACGAGTGGACCGAGAGTTACCAAATTTTTGGTCAGGGGTACCTTGGCCCATGCCCCAGATCAAGATGAAGTCCTTTTTTTAAAAATTTCGAACCAGGGGGGTGTCAGGGGAAGCGTTTACTGGAACCGGCTTGGGAACCAGATAAATTGACCGAGAGTTACAAAATTTTAGTCACGAATACCTTGGTTCAGGCTCCAGACCAGAGTTAAAAGTTTTTGTAAAAATTCGAACCAGGAGGGTCTCGGAGGGCGTTTACCGAGACATGTAAAAGTATTAGAAAATGACCGATATTAGTATCGAATTCATAGTTTTCGCGGTCGCTGAAATCAATGGTGAAACTCCGATCGCATTAACTTCCAAATTCACGCTATTCGGCTCCGGGTCGGGGGTCATCGGAGGGAGGGGGGAAAGGTGAGATACCGAGACATATAAAAGTAATCCAAAATGGCTGATATTAGTGTCAAATCCATAGTTTTCGCGGTCGCTGAGATCAATGGTAATACTCCCACGGGCGTTCTCTTCCAAATACAGCCCCCGTGCGAACCATGGGTACATTCAACTAGTATTAATATAAATTTACAGAAAAGTTGGAATTTTGGGAAGGTTCGAATCCTCTGTGTACGTCCCTGTCTGAGACCCACCGCAAAAGGTATTGAACAGTGAGTCACAACTAGTTGATGTACCATGACTGTAAAAGTTGGCTGTTACAATCCGAAAAGTAGCAGAGAGAAATATTATAACAGAAGACCGAGGGAGGATGAGGAAGGTGAATGAAATAAGCAAGTGTTTGCGGTGTACAGGTTGTCAGGGATCTACGAGAAGAATACCTCGATATTATTGTCTGTCTATCACCACTGTTGTTTGTCAAGGTCACATTTCCTGCCAGCTCTTTTTCTATCTATGATATTTACTGAGAGTGGGAGCAGCAGACTGTAACGTCACAGAGCACTCAGTTGAAACTGACTGGTATTGAACTTCAGAAGGCTCAGAGACAAGTAGGAGTGCCTGCAATATTCAAGAAATAAAACTACTGCAGTTAACCAGAATCTTTAATTTAAAATGAATAATCGAACTATATAGTGACGCTAGTGTTCCGCATAATTTCTGTCACTTTAACATTCCACGATTACGCCCTTTAGGCTAAGGGAGTCGATGATTGAAACAAGTGATTGATGGTGGAAGTAAGGGAGAAGCGGGAGAATCCTGAGGAAACCCACTGATAAAATGCTGTCCACCACAAACATCTTGATCGAGGATCGAAGAAGGGACCACAGGTAAGGTCTCTACCACTGAACCACCGTGCCCCCCGACGGCTGGTTTCTGTTTAAGTTTGCTTTGGTGGGAGAAGATGGAGTCCAAACAGGTGTATATTATTCTCACTGTCAACTTAATGTTGAAAATTTTAAAGTACATAAGGTCTATTTCCGTATGTATGTTCCATTTTAGTAGCTGCAAATTTAACGCTCTTTTCAGCACCAACGCAATTATGGGACATGGGGGAGCCTATACGTTAATATGAATCTGAATTGGGTGTACTAAAACCGACAGTCGATCTTGAGTTTGTTGTAGCAAACATGAGAATGTTAACCTTACAGAATAGCACTTACATGTTCAGTAAAATTCAATGAAGAGTGGTATAAGCGACTTAAAGCCTAATACAAAATATCAGAATATTCATCTGTTGATGACGTTGAAAATGTTGCAACATGAATGTAAGATAATTGGTAAATTGAGTTCAGAGTCTCTTTTAAACATTAAGGATATATGAGATGTGGACATATAGTTTAAGTGAAATCCGACCCAGCATAATGCTTTCAATTTTTTAAATACTCTCCTATCATGAAATCGAACCTTGTACAACGATAATGTATATTTTTGTATGTATGTTCTAAGTATTGTTCATATTTACGGACAAAAGTGCTATTTTAAAGGCACAAGCACTTAAAAAAAAGAAGAAGAAGAAAAATAGAGAGAAATAATTTAAATATTTGTATCATACCGAGTTATTTTCTTAATTTCGTTGCTATGACGACTTGTTTATCTGTTTGATGTCATTGTTATGGTAACTATGAAACATAGATATTATACATTCCGTCTATACAAGATGGCACTTCGTTCTATTTTAATGTAACAAATATATATGTTGAAAGTGAATATATATATTCAAAAGTGCATAACTGTTGTTTGATTCATGATAATCTCGTGTAATGTATAAATATACTTTTTCGAATCAGAGACTGTAACGTAATAAAAGTAAATATCATTACATATTTATATGGTGTCCGAACAGTGTTGAATTCAGACATTTTCACCCGGGGGGGGGGAATATGAACTCCTCGTAGGGAGGGGAGTTTGGGTGAAGTAATTTCTACATTTTGTGATTGAAATTTTGAGTTTCTCCGGGGAGGAATGAATTTTCTTCGGGGGAGAGATTCCCCCGGGCTACCCCCTGAATTCATCCCTGTGTCCGAACCGTGGAACTTTGAGATTAGTCAGAAGTATTGGCGAACTATCTCACTCAGCATCACGGATTATCTATTACTACGTAATAAAATAAAAATATACCGAAAACCTAAAACGGATACCAATACAGGAGTTGAAGATGTCGATATTTCAGCAATTGAGACTCCAACGGATGTAATTAATCTTTTACGTCAGCTAGGACCGCAGATGAATTCCGTGACACAACAAATGGACTCCAACTTGGATACCAAATTGGAACAAGTGGCACAACAAATATGACAGCAGATGGATTCCAGATTGGAACAAGTAACGCAGCAGATAAATACCAAATTGGAAATAACCGATAATAGGATGGAACAAATTATACATATTTTTGCAGTGGTGAGAAGTACTGTTGATGTAGTCGAAACGCGAGTCAACGAACATGCAAATCAAATTCGAAGACTGCAAGAAGAGATTCATACCATCGGAGAGAAAATCAATGCAGCCCAGTGTAATCCTGATCCTGCCCTGAACGTTGTGTATGAAGAACATAGGAGAAATCAGTCAAGACCCTGTGAAGAAGGCAACAACTTGTCAGAAGCCTATTCAGAAAAGGAAAATACCATCTCAAATACTGACGACGAAGAAAGAAGACCACGTCGCAGGAAGCGTACATACGTAAAACCCCGACATCTAAGGTATTTTAGTAATAATAATAGTTGCGTGAAATTAGTGAAATAAGATCATTAACTAAATTCAGCGGTAGATCTGAGAACATCCCAGCGAGTACATTTTTAGAGAAATTTGAGGAAAGGTGTGAATTAATTGGAATAGATAAGGCTAACTTTCTCAAATTCTTACCGCATATTTTGATAACACCTCGTTCGGTATGGTACAAATCAATAAGAGGTAGTCTGTGTAATTATTCTGATTTTAAAAATGCGTTGTTAGTAAATTTTGAGAGTGATTTTATGTTAGCAGACAGGGATGCCTATATTAGAAACCAACGTTTTGATCCTGAAGTGGACAAATGCCTGACAGATTTTGTAATCTCTATATATAATGACTTGGAACAGATCAATCCATATTAGCAGGTATCAAGTATTATCGCATCAATAAGAATATTATTACCGTTAAGGTTACAGCAAGTATTGATCTCTTCGCAATATATTAATTTTAATTACTTAATAATGATAGTTCAAAATTATGAAAGTCAGACTACATTTCAAGGTAATAATAACAGAAATCATGCTAATTATATATTCCTGTTCGAAATATCAATGTTAGACAATATCGTAATCATAATACGAGAGGTACTGTTAGATTTTCTCGTAATGGAAATACGACCGAACCTAATTTCAGAAGAAATAGAAATAATAATTATATTGCTTTTAGAAATAATGTAAATAATCGAGCTAATTTTTCACGAACTACCAGATTTCGTAGTAATTACATAGGTAGCAGAAATTTTCAAAGTAGGAACCAAAGAACTGGTGAAGTAAATAGCATACAGGACTGTACTCAAGATTGTGCCATTCAATGCAACCTAATCGAATCTTCTGACAATGCTAATTTAACTAGATCCGGCTGAAGTGGAACGGGCTAAAGCCACGTCGGTAATTTATTCGCAAGAATATGAAAACAGTGATTTAAACTTAAAAGACAATGCTTCAAATCATTTAAATGGTAGCAACCAACAATATAGTGATTTAAATTCATATGGAAATTCTATGATTAGCTTTTCTACACATTAAACTATTCCTAAAGCTTTAGATGATAGTAATAAGCTTCAGTATACTCCTGTAAGCAATTGCATTTGGATGTTTGATGATGATGTAGAAGATGTGTGTTTACCCGATAATGTTTTTGTTTTTTTTTAAAAAAAACTTTTGTACAGCTAAAATACCTATTAAAATTAATGATATACCATTCAAGCTCTAATTGACACTGGCACTCCTGTATCACTTCTTTCATATTAATTTTGGTGTGAACTCACAAAAGAATATTCTAACCCTAGTCTGCAAAGGTGGACAATTATTTTAATTGATTATACAGATAAACATAAGAAAAGAGTTATGGGAAAGACACAAGTCGTAATTACTATGCAATACTACGAAATTTCAGTTCCTATGTTAGTTATAAAAGAATTGAATGAAAAGGTATTAATAGACCTCGATTTTATTACTCAATTACGAGCAGTTTTGGATTTTGAGAACAGGACTTTTCCTATACGAAATCTTAATGATAAAATTATTCAAGATTTAATTCCTGTTAGTGACAGATTCGCTTGCTCAAACAGGTAGCTAGGAACATAGGAATGAAGAGGTTATTATGGGCAATAGAGATCGCCAATTTGATAATTGTGTAGCTGTAATTGTAGGGGTTATTGATAAAGCGCATGGAAATATCATATCCCAATTTAAGGAAATTCTTTATAATCATAGAAATGTATTTTCTAAAAGACCTGGATGCTGTAAAAATTTTGTGTATGATTTTGAAGTGGATACCGGGACTCCTAATGTAACGAAACCGTATATTATACCATATAGATTTAGAGAGGAAGTGAAAAAAGAAATTAGTGAAATGCTGCAAGATGATATAATAAGGCCATCACAGAGCGTTCATTTAAATCTTTTACACGTAGTGCCTAAGAAAGATGGCAAACGACTGAGAATAGTGCTAGACCTGAGAAAACTGAATAAATATATCATAGAGAAACATAGATAAATGTTTCAACTGCTGCATTTTTTTTAAAAAAAAATCTAATAGAAACAATGTATAAAAACAAACATTAAAAGAAACTAATTTACCATTAAATTGTCGGTAACAAAGCTTCTTTCTTTCAACTGAAAAAAATTGAAAGAAATACTACGAAAATCTCTTTTCACAGCTATACAAAAGAGAGAAAAAAAATATCCTTTCATCAACTTGGTGATCTTGTGGGGGTAAGGGTTTATCACCACACACACACACCTACAATCATCCCTTTCCGTGTTGACAATTTTGGATGGACTGTTCGCTCTCTCGCAGAGGAAAAGTTCTCCTCTCGTTTCCAGTTCGATTCACACACATTGCATCTCCATCTCCGAAGGACATAGTGTCCTTTTCAAATAGGGGGAGAAAGTGGGGAAGGTAGAAGACAGTAAACATTCCGTGGGATTGGTCCAATCTCTAGGGACCTTGTTCGTTCAAAGCATCGCTAGATACTCTGTCGTCCATCCGAGGTCCAAGATCAACAAACTGGAACGGATATAAACTGCCCCAATTTCTTTCTTTAGCGATAACGATTGATCGTTTTTTCCAATTATACATGGACGACGAGGATATAGCATTGGCAGATCTGGCTGTAATAGTGATGTTTGCCAGAAAGAAATCAAATTTTAATCCAGAACTTTCGTTAATATTATTCTGGTTCTTGTTAACAGAAAATCAATACCTAGATTCACTTCAATTTAGTACCTCATCTCATCCAATTTTTGAAATCTTATTTCTAATATCCTTCATGCGTCAAATGTAATATGTTCTTTATATATATATATATATATATATATATATATATATATATATATATGAGCTACGCAACGATCATAGCAGACATAAATCCTTCTTCCACGCCAAATGAGACTGGTTCTTATTTTAACGCGTGAATTGGGACGCCGTTGCTCTCTACGTGTCGCCATTTATCACACACATAAGCCTATACATATATCTTAATTTTAGAAGTTTATTGTAAGAAATAGCCTGGCCTTATGGGATTATATACGAAAAAAAAAGTATCATCTAAGAAAAATGGGTGAACTTACATGAGTACTGTGATCTATTATTATTATCATCTGAGAGCAAAATGGTTGAAGTACTGTCATAAAGTTTTATTTACAGATATAGAAGAAATATATATACGGTAAGTCCAGTAGAGATGGACTACTTTTATTCTGTCTCCAATAATTCGGATAATTGTGCATGTAGAGCATATTTTTCTGCATGAAATCCAAGAAAGTCCTTTCTGTAATTATAATCGAAGGTTTCTATGATTCAAATAAGATGTTTCTACCCGAAATTTAATATTGAAAAAATGGCTCTCTAGCCCATCTATTCCATAGTACTATGGGTTAAATGGACCGTGCATTGTAGGAGTGATGGACCATATACACTGAGAAAAAAATGTATGTGCCGTACTTAAAATCGTAGGTTACATTAGTAGTTTTTGGACTTAACGTACAGCAAACGTGTAACTGAAAACGCATGTTTTAAAAGTATCAATTGCGGAAAATAATAAGCTTGAGAATTTGCCATCGTACTCGACTCATAATATTGGCCAATAGAGTAAAACATGTTAATTTGGCCACCATTCTCCAAGTTGGCCAGCTGCTTATCTCGACGTCATTTTCTTGTACCTTAATTTTCTCATAAGACATTCGTTAATTTATTACTCTGCAAATTGTCAACCTGCCTATCTTAGAACTTGCCCTCTTGAGGCAATGTTTGTCCTATGATGGTAATGATAAATTTACTTGCTTATGTTTGCCTTGCATGACACAATATTGTATTACTCATAGTAGCAGGGATCGGTAGAGGCAAATGGTACAGGGGTCTTAGTTTTCTCTTAACCTTTTTATTACAAACTCGATAAAAGGTGTAGACAGATTATAATAGTTTTCTTACAGAATGAGATCACAGATCTACAGGTGTCATTTAATACACTGAGAAAAAAAATTGTAGGTGGCATACTTAAAAAGATAGGTTACATGCGTAATTCCTGTAGTTTCTGGACTTAACGTACAACAGACGTATAACTGAAAACGCATGTTTTATAATACTTTCTGTATAAGTGTTCCATTTATACGTACTTTCTGTATGAAATAATGTAGGCGGTCAGGATCTTACATACAAATGGACGTATTTAACATATAGCTGACGAAGGTAACATAAGTATATGCATGTAATATACGGAAAACTGTTAGATGTCAGACATCCTGCAACGACATTATGTAACACCTAAGGGCAGTGCCTATGTAGCATACGGATATCGTATGCTCCGTTCTGATTTCTATAGTAAACAAGAGGACACCGTATATTTATACAATATACCGCTGTCCGGAGAAGGGATTTTTCTCTGTGTATGTAGTGAAGTAAGATATGCTTGGAAAGAAATCTTTCTGCCCACACCAGGTGAGAGTGGTAAGCTGGGATGGAAGTTCTAGCTCACACAGATGGAACAAGGATTCTCAACCGGTTCAGGAATCTGTTCAGCTTACAGTAGCCAAAATGGTATAGGAATATCTATAGCCCACAGCAGCAGGAGAGGATTTAGGAAGCTCTTCAGCTTTCAGCAGCTGAAGAAGATGGGGTGAGAGTGGCCAGTCCCAACAGCAGACTGATGTCGATGTGTTTTGCGGTTCATTTTATTCTGGAAGTTCAATCGCCCTCGTCCTTGTTCGTGGATAGAGTCGCTGCTGTCCAACGTCGGATTACATGGTACGTCGATGTTGGAGCGTCTTCTGCTTCATTGATGTTTACGATGGACATGGAGGGGACATTACAATATTGTTGCTATTTTTTCTGAAATCTTTCGTATTTCCTATCTGTGTATTTTTTATTTGTGAATGAAAACTCTGAAGCATGTCTTTCCATAATTTGTCCTGTGAAGTAAATGATCAGAAAACTATCCTGCTTGATGATAAGGTGAAAACGCATTTAAGAAGTGTATGTATGTGTTTATCTTCTCTGTTTTGGTTGGACAATGGACATATTGGCAGCATCTTTCTTCAATGGAGAGTTTCAGTAATTCCGCAAAATTTTCAAGGTTAAAAAGCCTTCTCAACCAATATCACCTGTGGGGTTATCAATAGTTTGTCAATAGGTAGTAGAACTTTTGGACTATTGATACAATTAAGATTTTCTCAAATCATCTTTTGACCCGATGTAAGCACTTATATTTCATTAACAGCAGCCAGTTTAGTTGTGCCATTGTTTATTAAAACTTTACTAACAAGCAATATTAGAATTTCTGGCCTAAAACACGTCAATCTCACTTATTTTCTGTATGTAGACTATTCGTCTAAGTTAGTCACTTTTTAATGGAACCAATGGTGGCCAACACAGACAGGTTTCACTTTAATTGATTTTATTCTCTGTTAAAAACTTTTCTTGTTCGTCTAGTAGTTCAGCTTGAACTGTTGCCATTATGTAATTCTTGTAAAGATATTCAGCCACTAGTAGAAGATATACTTATATGAACCAACGGAATGTAAAAGAGCCGAATGTTTTCGCGTACTAAATGTAATTGAAATCGATAAGCATAAGCGGATCATGAACGTCACAATGCATCATCTTCGTAAGAAGCAGAATACCATGATTGATTTCGTTTTCATTTGACTGATTGTATTATCTCAGTGGTGCAACCTTTGAGAGGACATGGCACAGGTCCCTCGTGGTTATATGGTTAACTTACGCATCTTCGGCGCGGCAGACCCGAATTCGATTCCCTGCGGCAACATGTGGTTCGTATTTTGCGAAAGGATGTAGGTCCAAGTCCTCACTGCTAAATGCACGCTAAATTCTAATCCAAGCAACTAAGCTACAGTATGACATGGCATTACATACATTGCTTGAGATCGACGTGATGTAACATAAATAGTGGGAAATTAAAATAAATTAGTTTATTTTAATATATTATGAATATAGGAGAACTAAAGAAGCCTTCAAAAATATTGTATAAAGGAAGGAAAACGTAAAATGTGAGATGTTGGGTAATACTCTACTTACTAAAACTTTTCACAAGAAATAAGCATTGAGGAAAATACAGATAGAGAGAAAAATGATAAAGATAATTAGGAAAAAAATTAAGATCAGTGAACATTTACACTGACAGGACACCTTAATAGATGAAAAATCTTTCAGTGAAAAATCAATGTAAGCGCAAGAGAATATCTTACTTAAAAGACATATTATATAACGCTATATTGATATGAAAATCTGATATGATATAAATAAAAATCTGACAATGCTTCACGTTGTCTATGACGGACATTTTGAGTCAATTAATAGCTCATAGTTCATTATTAAAATGTTTTCTCTAAGAGTTGCTCCGGTTACTATATTTCTCTTGTGGAAACTAAACAGAGTCATTGCTGTTCAGTTCCAGACGAACTTGACAAACGTATGACTATGGCAACTGAACATATTTAGTTAAATGTCCGTTTTGAAATGTGCAGTAAGCATTGTACCAAACGTTATATTGCCTGTGTTACTGCACACATATAGTCCAACAGTATTGTAGGAAGGTGCTTGCCAATCAATCTGGCTCAGACACTGGATAAGTTTATTTAAATATATTTAACGAAATATGTTCAGTTGCCATCGCCATAAGTTTGGAAGGTTCATCTGGAATTAAACAGCAGTTACATTGTTCTCTGTATACAATTCTGAAATAGGCCCGCATTTTTTATATATACTAAAACTAGTGAAAGAAATGTTTTCGTTTTAGGATCTACTCTCAAATAAAAACGGTTCACAATAGCGTTCACTGGCATTAGAATAATATTTTGGTAAGACTAAGAGAGAGAGAAGCTGATTTTTAACATCTAATATGTCTGGGAAATTAGGTTTGAATTGTTAGCTTATGATGTGGTGAAAGAACTCCAGAATTATTTTTTAAATTCATTTTGATACCACTTATGAATGCAGTGGATATCAGAACTGCAGATTAATCAAAAAATATGAGACAATTTTGAAGATAAAAAAAAGAATATACGAGAACTTAACTTCAAAAAAAAAAGCATTGTGTATTATACAACTTCTGTACTTGATTAAAAGTTTGGCTATTTTATGATTTTTTTATCTACACAGTACCCTCTAGGGCAATATTTCACATACAAATACAAATATTTAATTAATTACACATCCTTTCCCTTACATCTTTCATTTTTTTAAAAAAAATGAAAAAATCTTGTTTCCACACAGCAAAACTTTCATAATGGTAATAATAACAGTTTTTATACAGGTGAATTTGCCTACTATTTAAGGCATTCGAAGGATCAACTTGGTAGAAACATCATTTCTGGTATGTTTACTAAAATTATGCTTATATTAAGTTATTTTAACAGCAAGAAAACTAACATTTGTTTGACAAGAAATCTTGACCGACAATTAAAGTAAAAACACAAGAAAATTTAATTTTAAACCTATATATATTACTTGAAGTTTAAGTATATACTGTTTCTACAAATAAGGTATCAATTTTCATCAATTACCAAATCATCTTATTTCCTTTCAATATTTTGACTTCAGACAGCATTTCTTTTAGTGTAGATTATCAAGAATGTGGTGAAAGGTATTTATTAAATTTCACTAGATTTTCATTTTTTTACATACAAGGTGTCCCATATTGATGAGATACATTTAATTTTTGATTTACATGGACATAAGGAATTTTTCCAACATATATTTTAGTGTATTTGAAAATCAATATATGGATATTTATCTTGATGTTTGCTGCAAGTGTGTAATGCTTCACGATGTCATGAACCCCAAGTAAAATTTATACGTTCTAAAGGCAACCTTCACTATTCAAGGCGCTTTCTTCAGCAACTGATTATGTCAGATAAAGCTCTTTTTCATTTATCTGGATAAGTTAACAAGGAAACCTATAGGTTAGACAAAACTCTCACAATGTGCGCAATAAGTTAATGTACAGTGACTGCATGGTGTGTTGTGACTTATGCGTCTATGATCGGTCCGTACTCTTTTGACAATGAACATAGTTCTGCTGTTAGTCACTTTGTAGCGCTACAAACACATTTTCAACATTTCTTTTTTCATTCGAGTCAGAACACCTTTATCTGTCACAGATGAGGATGCAACAAGGCAGCTTCATTTGTCATAGAGTAGTACTGCCCATGGTAACGCTTCTTCAATAATAACCAGGTTATCTAACTTCCAGATTCGATTATGTCCGTTGGTCATCACTAGAGCAAACCCAAAAGCATAACAGCAATTTACACACATGGTTGGTACCTTGAACATGGTTGTGGTTGTCTAAGGGTCCAGAAGAAGCTCATTTTAAAAGCAAAATAAAGCATAATTTTAGGAAATAAAGCATAAAGCATAATTTAAAATACATAGCACAATTATTGGAAAATTCTATTTAGCTGCAGGTTTAACATATACTGTATTAATATCTTTTAAAACTAATATTTACAATGCAAAATCATTGACAACATAACAATGCAACAATGAAAGGTTTATTTTTATTTCTGTAAACTTTTCGGTGTAACCCTTTGATGTGGAGAAAAGAAAAAAGGAGAAAAAAACAACTTTCTGACAAAAATGAATAGTACACAAGAACTCAACACTATATTGTTATGCGTACCTCTTGAACTTGAGCCCTTTCTGTACTTTTTGGTGGCATCTTCTACTTTCCCTTTCTGTATATATGTACCTCTAAGGCACCCACGAGTGATAAAAAACTGTATCGAGCGAAACATATATCTTTACAGTGCATTAAGTAGAAAGTTCATTAAATATGAAAGAAACTGGTTGTATAAAATATTAGTAAATAGATCAAGATATTTAGAATATTTAATGTATAGTAAATATTATACATTATACATGATTAATGTAAACAATTATTGAAATTAACAATAAAACATAATTTTAAAAAAATAATGCATAATGTGGGCTGCTCTAGTCATTACAATCATCAGCAGATCACTTCCTTTTGCGAAGAGTATACGCCGAAAACCCCGGAATAGCTGGTAAACTAAAAGAAAGCATAAGGAAGGAAAATTGGAGCCATTCCAGATGAAATAGTGCACTGCATCATACTGGAGATGAGAGACAGAACCCAGGAATGCTCTCGTCGCAATGGTATATACAAGGATGAAATATTGAAAACTTAAATATAGTCTATAAAATTTCTGTATTCCAGCTATGTATTAAATAAAGTTTGTAGTAAATTGGATTATTACGACCCAAAATATACGTATTTAAGATGTGTCCCATCAATATGAGACACCTTATATTCCAGAAATTAAAGGTTATTGAAGGTTTGTCAGAATCAGTTGTAATATTCTTTAAAAGCTACAATCTAAAATAGTCAATGCTTTTAACGAAAACTGTCAATGTTCCAAATTCCATTCAGTTGTTCCAAGAAAGAAAGTAGAAACCGTTCCAAGAAATTTGTAAATGTTGCAATATTAAGACAAACGACTGTCTCGATTAACTTACAGATGCAATACTGAATTATGGCTAAACTTTCGAATACGATTGGCTGTTTTCGTATTTTATCTTTCAGATATTTAAAAAAAATGTGCAACCAAAGTAAATCATCAGATTTAAGCTAAGAATCTAAAGAAATAAACGAAATAAAAGAAAATACGACTTTTTGTGATATTACATTTAAATTTTACGTACTGTTGCTAATGTTTCAGTCTCAATACGTTGAAGTAACTTATCTAAATCCATGCTGTACTCATCTTGTTTATAAATAAACCAGATGAACACAAAATGGAGCACACCGCGTAACAGCATATAAATACATCAGAAGTTTGCTCCATGTTCCTCGAACGTTGTACCATGTTTGCCTTTTCAGTCTGCAACCATTTTTACTTATGCATTAAGCGGGATTATCTACCAACCAGGGATTATTATTCTTAAAATTAATTTATAATCATCTTGCTGTAATAAGAATGACATGCGTCGTGCACTTTCTTTTGACGACGTATTAATTATGTTCCCAGAATTCTCTATGTGAAATAGTCTATCCATATTTGAATTATTATTCTTAGGACAAAAATGTTAATGTTAGCAATCCTCTTCCTCCAGTTTTTTTTTTTTTTTTTTTTTTTTTTTTTTTTTTTTTTTTTTTAAGTTCTTACTTTTATAATATAATATGTTTAAACCTCTTTTGCTCTGGACTTCAGTACAGTATTTTTCAATGTAGGGAAAGTGAAAACGTTAATAGGATATGTATTTTTAAAAACAGTTTATTAGATTCAATGGTTTGTCATTCTAAAACCTGTTTCATGCAAGATGTTTTATATGTTTATTTAAACATATTAATTTTATAATCTTTTCAATTTAAAATATTCTTAAAAGCAAAAAGCAAAATTATTCAGATGTACTTTTTAGAAACACAAAATGAGTTAAAATATTACAATTTTATTACCAATTCTAGTGAAACTTTTTCTTTATACACACTTCTTTCACATCAAACCTGTATTTAATGAAAGCTGTATTTTAACGAAATAAACCAAGCTTAACTTCCAATTTGTTAAATAGCGGTTGTATTGTATTAAGAAATGGTACTCTCAGAATTTGCTGGTGCAGAAACCGTCGCTAAATTGTGTTAACCTTTTGAAGATACCTTTTATGTCATACTACTGAACATAATATCCCACATGATACTAAAGGATTACATTTCTTAAGAATCGACACTCAATAGTCTGTTTTCCAGTAATTACATTATTATGATTTCCAATATTTATGCTTGAATTGATACCCGAGTTATGAAAATGAAAATGAAATGAAATCTTTCAGTCTAACGTCCTACTATTATGCTCTGTTAGGGTGAGGGAGATAGATGATTAAGGCAAATGGATGATGATGGAGGAATTGGTGAAATGAGAATTTAAGACGAAGCGGGAGTATTTTGAGAAAACCCACGGAAACGATGTTGTCCACCACAAGGTTACTTAGCCATGGATCGAACCCGGGACCCAGCGCACCATAGGTAAGCGCTCTATTATTAAGCCACCCTGTCTCCTTATCGGCAATATGAAATATATTCCTCCACAAGATTGGAGAAACTCAATAGTTCGGAGATTTCTACATGTAAACATAAAGCATTCATATTTATTAGAACTTCCTGATTATTTTCGTGTGTATTAGTACTAATACAATTCTATACACTACTCGAATCCGCTAATATATCTAATAATAATAATAATACCAGCTTTTGAGTTTCTCAACTTAAGGTAAGTAACTATATCAATTACGTTTAATGCTAGACTAGATGTCCCTAAAGATTATTTCTTTTCGAATTTCAGATTTAGTTAATTTCTCGCATCTGAAAACTCAAAATGTATCCCCCCTTTTTTTTAATGAAAATCTTTATAAGCAAACACACTTAACTCTCTGGTTCAAAATGAGCTTTTCAAAGTTTATTCAAACTGCACAGTTTTAGTAACATAAATTATTAGCTCACTGACTTACATTAATACGATATAAAATTAGATTAGGTTTCATTACGTTACGACAAGTCATTATGTTGGAGTATATGTAAAACTTAACATTAACTTAACATTTCTTTCAAAGTTTTCGTTTCAATGTTTAGCTAATGACTTAAGCCATTCTTCTCCAGTTACCTCACAATATCCTATCTTTTACAGTTTAACTTAATTTATAAATGTGAATTGGGTTATAACCCACCAATATTGAGACACAGTAGCTAAGTGCAAATGGACTGATCATACAACCAATGAAAGTAATTAACAACATCACGTCCTTGTGTTTTTCGGGATTCTTTCGTTTTCTCCGTGGCTTTCTACAATCCGTTTACTAATAACTTTCGCTTATAATTTTCACTCGTCTCTTTAAATCTGCAGGTTATAATTATGATATATTAACCCTTTTGCTGCGGAATTAAATTCTCGGGTTCCTGCAAAAGGGGCAATTAAGCAGCCAAAAATGAAATTTGGTTGGTCTCAACCTCACCCTCATTTCCTGATACATTCGAATCAGAATCTAACAAAAATGCAGCTATCTGACTGTCGCTGATTGTTCTATTGTTGTCCGGCATTGTTTCCTGCTTTACTTAGCTAGCCTTAAACCCAGAAACTCATCACAACAGAATGACGCAAAACTTTCGTATTCATTCGTATTTAACTGCAGAGTTACAAGAAGTCGCCGCCAGTTGGTAGCACAATACAACGCATTATCACTACCACATGTTCTGTATACAATGAGCGACTGGAATTGACTTTCGCAGCGAAGTATATAAAAAAGTAGACGTTGTGGACTGAAGTCGATTACCGCAGCGAAATGGAAAAATTCTCTGGTCGACTAAAGTTGACTTTTGCAGCGAAATAGTTAAACTAAAATATTATTTTGCAATTACCACTAACATAATACAATCAGTACAAGTAAGTGTTGGTTCAAATTAACATATTAAGAAAGCAAGCTTCTTAAACGACTTCATAACTGCTACTTTGTAGCTTGTCCTTACTGACGACTATGGGCACGATCTTTCTAGAAGTGTTAACCACTACCAAACAGAAAAATCCATCTATGCAGCAAAACTCATTAATTCGGGAAATCAGATAATATAGTATTAAACTGGAGAATTAGTGTTTCTTGTGAAACTACATGATCAACAAATTGTTCTTTCATTTCACTTATGCTAAGTTCATATACGAGTTTCATACAAAATTAAATACAGATAGGCTCTACTTCAATTAAATTTCAACACGATTTACTAGCTATCATAAATTGACTTTCCTTAAACAAGTAATAACATATCAACTCCTATCTCAAATATCTATTTTAAAACTAAATAATGGCAAATACAAAATGATCTCACTATCGTCTCACTAACTTATATTACCAACATTAACTTAGGCATGGCATGTCAACAACGAGTCTCTTTATCAAACGACGAAGATGTCCGATAATTCGTAATATCTTGAATCTTCCCAACAATAAATAATGAGGAACATTTGGAAAGAACGTTGTAATATCCGCATGGTTGTGTTTACAAACATTCAACATGTACTTCTATTTAAAAACTTCAACCATGTGCGTCTTACTATAGATTACTACGGCCGCAGACGACTGAAACAAGTGCGACACCACTGTTCACATGACGACAAGGGAACAGCAGCGCCACCGCCTCATCACCTCGAGCACCTATATAACTGAGAGGATTCCATGAACAGACATCAGTTTTGATTTGTCAAATTCCCTTTCTTGGCTTGCAGTGAGGCTTAGAAAGTACCTCTACTAAACCCAAAGCTTCTAGTTTGCAAGGGAACTATTGGCTTCCTTTTTCATCCTAGCTTGCAGAGGAGCCTTGTAGGAACCTTTACATCTCTTTGTGCTTGCAGTGGAGCATAGAGAGATTCCTTTCCGTTCTAGCTTGCAGTGGGGCTATGTCGGGACTCTAACCCCTCTCTCCTTGCAGAAGAGCAGCGAGTGTCCTACCTCTCTTCACGTAGCTTACTCAGGACCATCAGGTCAAAAGCACACCTACTTAACCTAAACATTAGAGAATTTTTAAATCTATTTTGTATTACAGTGGAATTTAACAAAAACCAGAAGTAGAAAACGATTTCGGACTGTAATTTGTTCTTCCTGTGCTCTACCAAGACTTGCCCAAACAGAACTTTACAATATGTTCAATTAAAGTATTGTAAATATAAACAATGTTATATCAAAAATATTACTCTTGATTTTTTTTAAATAAAAAATAAAAGAATAACACGTTAAGAGAGATGAATCATATGATTTCAAAGATCCGTGTTTCAATGACAAGTAAAATATACGGATCCAGCACCTTAACGTTCTTGTAGTTAGGAAAGTTTGTTTATTACTTACAGGTTTGAAGAGCATAAAGTAAATCTTCGCCCGAAAACAAAATTATTTAAGTATATTATAAACATATACAACTATGATATATAAAGAAAATTAAATATTTTCATAAATTACCATAAATTTTCATAAATTCCCTAACTGCCCAATGATAAAAAAATCGGGAAGGAATAGATGAAGATTAAATTATTGGAGTGAGCAAAGTAAAGCTTTTACCATTCTACTTAGTCGAGTTTGTGTGCGGGTTCATCAGTGCCACAAATTACTCTCGTAACCATTTTTAATGAGGCTTGGTATGTGACTTCCTTCAACGTGCTGAAATAACCTTATAGTTTGGGGTGGGAATCCTTCAATAATAAGGGGGTAAAAAAGAATAAACTTTTACCGATAAAAGCTTTCTCAAAACATACCAAACAATTTTCCAGTATAAACTACGTAAATATTATTCGATTATCACAAAATATAATGTATAGTTTCTGTTAAAATATTTCAATAATTTCTTCAGCTTGAGCTCTTAATCACAATTTTAAAAATATGGTCCGCGGTGTTACTTATTTTTTTTTTTAAAAAAAAAGTCAATTTTGGTGCAGTATGTATTTTATTTATTTATTTATTTCGAGACTGTGATTCGAGTTAAAACAAGTTAGGAATAAAGTGGTGGATTCTGCTTCCAAAGTTTTACAAAATCAATGTAGTTAAGCATATTAAGTTTTGATGCAATATTAAGTATATTTTCCTTGAAGATTTTCGATAATTTTCACTGCTTGGGATTATAATCAGAGAAGAATGACCGGCAAATTCAGTTCCCTGATGTGGAATGGAACACCCTTCCCTTCACTGATTAAAAAAAATATTTCCATGATCTCTTTCGTAACAAGTGTTGCTTTTGGTGCGATATAATGCACATTTTTCGAGGCTTCGAAATTACTCTCGCTACTTGGATTTGAAATTAATATAGAACGACAGAGTAACTTATCTCCTCCTTGCACCGGACTTATAATAATAATAATAATAATAATAATAATAATAATAATAATTATTATTATTATTATTATTATTATTATTATTATTATTATTATTATTTTTATTATTATTAATATTGTTATTGTTGTTGTTGTTTAAGATAACTCGTATAACCATATTGGATAGGAGGATCCCTGGCTTCAACAGTGCACAGCCGTACCAGTTCTAAGATGTACTGTAAAACCTATTTGGAGAAATGTTGCACATTGTAAAAATTTAAGAAAATAAAGAAACTAATAATCAGACGAACTTTCTAATTGCATATATATTACACATAACGACAGAGTGGTTATTTGGCAAAATTGATAATACACAAAGCAATTTTGAGCAAAACGAAATTACACTCAAACTTTGCTTCACTTTAAATAAATATATTGTAAATTTGTAAGAACACTATTAACTGGGTTGTTTGTATAAGTCGAAGGGTTGTGGAGGTTATATTATACCATTCCAACATATCACAACGCTCGTTTTTGCTCCATTAAACGTGCATTTTGTAAATAATTTAATTCTTAAAAGTTAGTAATATGTAACATTTGCAATTATTATAACAGTAACCAAGAAAGTTCTATCGCTTTTTGTGGAGATCTTTATTCAATTGGTCCTCACACAGTCAGTTGAATGCGAAAGAAGATAAGGCGAAGGTCAGTTATTGGTGTGAGTACTACCAACATACTATCTGGTTGTGGTAGTTCAGTTACACCGTGAACTTGCGTAAGGACAAAGTGAACATGTGACCTCCACAGAGCGTCATAGAAGCGTGTACGCTGTACGAGTTCAAAGTGGGGTCAGCGCCGCTGCAGCGGAGCGGAAGATATTCCAGGCCTTTGGTGAGGGTGTCGTGACTACGCGGAGAGTGCAACAGTGGTTTAACAAGTTTAAGAACGGCGACCAAACACTCGAAGACGCACCACGTGCCGGAAGACCAGCACATGTACAAAATCAAGATCTTCAGGCAGCAATTGAGGCGAACAGTGGCCAGACATGCGAGGAACTGGGACTACAATTCAGTGTAAGTGGAGAAACCATTCGGCAGCACCATCACTGCAAGTTGAGTTTCACATGATTTGAAACCGGACCAGAAGGCAACACGAGCAGACACTTGTGATTCTTTGCTGCCTCGTCTGAAGAAATAGCCATTTCCGAACAGGGTGTGGAAATGTGTTCAGAAGTGGGTCCTGTACGGCGCCATCATCATTGGTTATCATCCCATGAACAGGTTCCAAAACAGCCAAAACCAACACTGCACCAGAAGGAAGTCCTCCTGTGTCTTTCGTGGACTGCTCGCGGTATCGTGCATCGAGAACTGCTACTAGCTGGTCAGAGCATCAATACAACTCGAGTTGAGCCGTGTTCAAGAAAGAACTCAAAACTGTGGATCCAACACTTCTGAATCGCAAAAAGTCCTTCTGTTACAGGACAACACTAAGTCCCACGTGGCTAGGATGACCCGAGACACCATTCTACGCCTTGGATGGGAAACACTATTGCATCCATCATACTCCTCGGACATTTCACCGGCACATTATCTCCTGTTAAATTCCTTGGGCAATAACCTTAGAGGACGCCAGTTCAAATTCTTAATAGAGATGTAAAATGCACTTGACACTTTCTTCGCTTTACGGCCTACCAAGTTCTACCGCGTTGGAATCCATGACCTTCCAGAACGTTGGCAGAAGGTCGTCGATTCTGATCGGGACTATTTTTGATCTTCCAGGTACGTCTTAGGTGCCATATTGATATTCGAAGGTTGTTGGTGAAAAAGCGACAGAACTTTCTTGGTTGCCTGTATATAAAAGTGCATGAATTAAAGATAAACATTTATGACTGCAACCAATATCGTTCTAATCTTTCGAGTAGCTTTATAAATTCTACGACTGTTGTAAATATTTTATGTAGGTGCATGTTGAAGAAGAACATAATAAACAATCATGGATTTCAAACATACTCGACACTAAGAGCTTCTTTGAAATTAGTTGAGGCCAAGGAACTAATGAACTAGGAGGTTTGAATTGCAACTAATGAACTTGGATATTATGTGGACATTTCAAATCCCATGCATCCTCATTTAAATACTGTTTTACGGCCTATGACACAATTTCTCAAAACAACACCACGCCAATTTACAATACTGGGGGAGCGTTAAGGAACGGCCTGATAGTAATCGAGATGAAGATCGGAGATGATACCTCCTCAATCCGTCTAATTCCCAGATCTTAACATTAGTAAACATCTGTAGTCAGTTCTGTGGATCAGACCCCAGATTTCCTTCCCCATCTTTGCTGACGGAACTAAGTGCTACACTGAGGAATATAGAATACTTTTCTGTACCATCTAGTCCAGGACGAATCATAGCTGCCTTGCAAGTTAAACACACTCCCATACTGTATTGAAAAGCTGCATATTCTTAAGATGTATATATGTTGTTTCTGATCATTCTATATAAATTTGGAAAGTGATTTTGAGTGAAAATATGAAAAAAAAAATAGACCAGCACAGGTGAATAATTGCATCATTAGGAAGTTACATTATGCTTAAAATTTATCCGAATTACACTGTATATAATGAAAGACCGTAAGTTGTGAACAAAATAATGGAATAAAGATCGGATAAAAATACCGTGTGTTCTATTCTGGTACTACTGAACGTGAAGTGTGTACTATTTTACAGTTCCTATTTATCATTAGTCTTTTGTAGAATATTTTATGAATTTCTTTCTTTCCATCGACGCTAACCTTGTCTTCACCTCTTCTTTATATTAATTTGTATATCAATGGAATATTAAACTCAAAGGAGTCAGAAGTATTTTTCTTTTCAATCTCGATTCGATATTACATTCTTCACTTATGATCATTTCCATTTCTTTACTTTTTTTTTTTTTTGCCGGGTCATAGTTCCGAAATGGCGATTTCGTGCATTCGTGTTGCTTTATAGTTTGTTCTATATTTTCTTATGACGCAAATTTTCCTGTCTGCGGAGGTAGGAACAAGGTCAGAAAATTAAAAACTCATTGAAAAAAAATTATCGATATATGTATGTGGATTACAATATCAGGGCTCCATTTGTATTCTAATATGTAAACACTGGCATTATAACGGAAGATATATCCTAATTCTAGGTTGTAAGTTGAGGTATTTGCGAGAGGCATAACATTGTAATCTCGTAAAGCAAAATTAAAAGAGTTTTTGATAGAGTTTAATTTAGAGTGTGACTTTAAGTTCCTGTTAGTGAATTGTCTTAAGCATTGGCAAAAGCCTAACTTAAGCAGATTTCCCTCACACATACCTGGTAGACTCTGACGACGATGAATATTCCAGTTTCGTACTTTTGATTGCCATTCAGCTCCAATCCTGATATGGACTTGATTGGCGGCGGATTGTTATCTCAGAGACGAAATAATGATGTCTAGTAATCCTTTACTAGTCTTGTAACGATTATGCCGAACACCGTCTGTTTCGGCGTTGTTAAGCTTGAAATGGATACTGCTTAAATCGAAGTCTGACAGACGAAGGAAAAAATCTTTGTTTTACGTCCCACGGTTATGCCGGTTAGGCTAAAGGAGACGGTGATTATGAAGAATGAATGAAATGATGTAATGAGGAAAGTGGGAGGAAACGGGAAAACCCAGAGAAAACCCACGAGCACGGTGTTTGTCCAACACAAAGTCCACACGGCGCGAGCTGGGATCGAACCAGGCACCGGAGGTAAACGCTCTACCACTGAGCCACTGCGCCCCCCGACAAACGAAGAGTGAAGAACTTTTGGTATGTCCATGATGACAAGGGACATAGATCTTGCGTCGTTTATTTTCTGAGTACCACTGGAATGAACTACCTTCAAAACTACCTAATATTTTATATCAGAATCTTTGCTGAGGTTGGTAATCTAAAAGCTCGTGGACGTGACGTGAAGCCACGTGCAGTTATAAAACTATTCCAGTTCCGGGTTCCAGATATTCCAGAACAAAGGTCGGAATTTAGGAAGTAAGAAAGTCGGAATTTAGTAGACATATGTAAGGCGCCAACTTTCTGGAATGAGTTCTAATTATGTAAGTGAAGTCATCAGCGCATAAGACGAATTCACAGACATGATTGTATAACAAAGTTTACATCATAGTTCAATTCTTTACATACAATTGTTTACAAGTAAACTTAGTTCAGTATTTTTTGATATTTCGTAAACTTATATCACTCAAATAGATTTAACTCGAAATAAAATAGAAGATTAGGACTACCACATAACTTACAACATTTCTGTATTACAGAAAATTTACTTATTACTGAAGTTTCACATATAGCTGTGGAAACATTTCACGCTTTAAGCGATGTAGGAATGTAGAAAAGAGATGTAGGAAAGTATATTGAAAGGAAGTTAGCACACCCTATACTATTTGAAAGTGATGTCTCAATATTCTTGTGAGGGTACCAAGTAAACTCCTCGAACATTTCAGGGTGAATAATCGTTCGCGAGTTTTTAATCCCGGATCTCTCACGTGCAAAGAAAAAAATGCTAATCGTTAATCCACGGTCAGTGAATATAAAAAGAAATAATAAATCTGTTGATATCTCGAGAGTGATGTGTCATTAAAGCAAAACTGTTCAATTCCAATGGCAACTCAACAGCTGAAAACAAAATTATTTCTCTATATTTTGTTATGGATGGGGAAAATCTAGCTTATGAATTCAAAAAAAAAAAAAAAAAAAAAAAAAAAAAAATCAGAATGTGTTATGATGTAGACGAAGAAAAAAAACTCGAAATACCATTAAGTTCGTTATTCATATTTAAACAACATGTAGTATTTTTAATTTCTGAACCATGTATAAACTCTCTTTAATGATAAAATAGGAGTGAAAAACGTTCATGAAAATCTACGAGCTATGACTATATAAGCAGTTTTTCTTCAATCGAGTGTGAAACTCAAATCGTCTCGGAATTGTGTCATAACAAGATTTGCATTATTAATTGACCCGTAAAACAGATATATGCTAGACTTGAAAAATTCAAAAGAATGTGCTCGTTTCATTCCTATTGGCTGGATGCATTTATTCTCATACGTAATTTTATAGAGAGAGAACTGTCATGGTTTAGGAATACTTTGTTAGAAATACGTCTTTCCTACCCCAGGAACAAATAGAGGAGACTGGAGTAGGAAAAACGAAAACAATTTGGTAGCAGAACCAGTGGCAAAATTATTCTCATTCTATGCGTATATTTTACATTTAAATTTCTGTACAAACACAATTAAATAAGATTTACTTTAGAGTATATTCTGATCATTAAAGCTGACATATCAGTTTTCTCGTGTATATCTTGAGGATTAAGATACTCTAAAAAATAATTTGTTTGATACGCTTCAGTAATTTTGCAACTGAAGAATCGAGAAAAGGATACGGATGACGTCTCTCGTCTTTGGAGACCTTTCTGCGTACCAAGCAACATTTCCATTCCACACATAAAATGTTTACTCTCATAATGGTAACCGTAAGATCAATTGATTAATTATAACACAAAAATTAGGGTAGCAGGGAATTCAGCACCATCCATGTATGTATGCTCTGGTTTCGATATACAAGTAAAATAATAATAATAATAATAATAATAATAATAATAATAATAATAATAATAATAACTGACTACCGTCTTGAAAGAGACTGAGGTCCCGATTAGCAAGTTCAAGAAATTCCAGTCGACAATTGAAGTCCTATATTTATTTACTTATTTATTTATTTAATTAACAATCACCAGATACAGCTCAGAGGCCATTTTACACTGGATATCCCACAACCCCACAATAACAATGGAAAGGATTTGGAAAGTATCGGCCAGGGCCTGTTTAGTAGGTACCATACCGGCATTTGCCTGGTAGGAATGAGGGAAACCCTGGAAAACTTCAATCAGGATGGCCGGCAGCGGGATTCGAACCAACGACCTCCCGAATACGAAGCCAACGCTCTACCACTTGAGCTACTTCGCTCGGTAAAGCGTTAGTAACCAATACCTGAATCACGTGATTTTAGTGAAAAGGATAAATGTATGTAAGGTATAGTGTCCTCTATGCACCAACATTTACTATAACTATTCTTCAACAACACAATTTTGTAAACGCTATTATAGATTTTGATAAAAGTAGTGTAGGAGATAATTTTTTACTATCACGTAGCTACACCAGAATATTAAATTAATTTTCATTTGTATTTAAGAAAAGAGAATGACTAGTGAGAAGAAAAAAAAATATAAAGGTGTTTTTAATCCTGTATATCAAAGTAACAATTATCACTATTAGAAATATTACTATATATGTTTTTAAAAGGATGTTTTCTTAACGACTGCTCCTGATTTAATTTTAATTTTCAGTGAGGGAAATACTGCTTTACAATACAGTAACGTAGCATGAAGTTCCGAAACGGGTAGGCTGAAATTAGACCCGTAGTTAGGGAGTAACTGCGTAGGACCCAGTCCCCTTGTGACCATTCCCAGCCACCTTAAACTTCCAGTTGTTTGTTGTATGTATATATGAATGAAAAGTACACTGTATTACTACTTCAGAGAATAAAGTTAAAACGAACATAGGTCTATATTTAAGTATAAATTCCACAAATCATATACACAAACTTAACTACTTCACCCACAACAATACATATCAGCATATGAATACGATACAGTAGATCACCAGCTCACAATGAATTGTACTATTTATATGCTTTTACGGAAATAGCTAGGTATGAGGGAAAAGGTTGTATACCAATACGCTCTGTACATAAAAATCCAAATCTATGATCTGACTTATAAAGAGAACATAATAAAAAATATAAACGCACTATTCCCTCTCCACATATCACGAAACAATATGCCTGATAATTATTGAAACACTTGCTTCATTTTACAGAGACTGTGGTGCAATTCTTGATATCAGGATAAATAGTACTGCGTTTATATATATATTTTTTTATATATTATGTTCTCTTTATATGTCAAGTCATAGGTTCGGTTTGTATGTACAGAATACAATCTTTTCCCTCATACCTATTCTGTCTATCAAAACAAAACTTGGTACACTCATTTCTTATCACCTATAGTATTTTTTTGATATACATGTGGACTCTCTGCTTTTATCCGGGACCACTCCAGAGGGGGCAAAGTTGATAGAAGGATTTTTAGAGAGAATTTTCCCGGCATTCTCCCAATTTTCCCTGTTCAAGTACGTTAGAAGCCCCAATATATATAGCACCTCTGGAAAGCTTGTTTCATTCTCAAGAGAATGAACTATAAACCATGACTTTCCAATAAACAGTGTTGATGCAATAGCTATTTCACTTCGAGTCTACGATTTTCCTTATACTAACAGGGTTAATGGGTCCCAGGGACTTGCTCCATTGTCCATGGCACCTAATCTTTTGTGTACGAACATATCTTTTAGTTACGTTTATCGATTGGACTAGGTTTGATTTGGATGTCCGGATGACATTCATGTCCGTTTCTTGTTAATTACCAACATAGACGCCAACTAAACAGGAGCAAAAGTGTTTATGTCCATAAGATAAAGGACTTATTAAAAAGTTGTGTTTGATCTCGACTCCTGCACCTTCCAGAATAATTACAGTAAGTTTTCTATTGTATTATAATCCTGAATTCGATTTTACTCACATGGTTCTACTTAACTATCTGCAGTGCAGAGTTCCATACGCCTTGATTTTCAAGATACGAGACCCGTCAAAGACATGCAAAGTACTTAAGAAAATAATAACTCAAATATCGTAAAAGTATTAAAAGTAAAGTGCAAGTATTGGACTATTTAAACGTAAGTTATACTGTAGATCAGTAGTTTCCAACTATTTCAGAATTGCAAACTCCATACCTTTACATTTTGATATTTACGTAGTAGTAATAATTGTCAGGTAGGTAGCAGTATTAAAATATAAATCTTTATTTATATATTAAGCTTACAACTTACGGGTACATACATACAGGGGGTCATGACATCAATTCTATCTTCTACAATTTTTAGTTGTAAATAATGCCACGAACCATCTAAATTTATTCTATGGACACCCAATTGAAAAGACTGCTAGGTATAATAAACCAGAAAGTTAACAAGTGACTTAAAATGTAAGCGTCATAAGTATAATTAAAATAAAAATGTAAACCTTGGTCAACTAAACCATTTGACTGCGGATCCATACTGTATGCACGGGGGCCACTTATTTACTCAACACGTTAATGAAAAATATTAAGTCAGGCGGTATCTCCTGAAAAGGTTATTCAATCTATATAGGGTAAGTTTGGGTGAATACGGACAGTTTTGATGTTTCTTTCTTTTACTACTACCCCGCTAAACGAAACTATCCAATACTTCGTCATATTATTTAATGATATGTTGGTATGCATATACAACTGAAATAGGTATCCTGGAATGGCATGTTAAGAAATAAAAAATAATTTTCTGAAAGTTGACAAAATCTTTGATTTGCAAATTTGGAAGGGCGAATCCGGACATTAGGTTGGCGATTCCGGACACTTGAAGGAAGATATATACATGATAGGAATATTTTAATTTACTATCTTGCTACACTAACATTCTAACATCATAAGTACAGATATAAATACAAATATATGATAAATACATACAAATTACTAACAATTTCTATACTAATTTCTATACTATTGAGCTACATGCATAGTAATGTAACTACTACTATAGTGTTTAATCATTAAACGTTGTAATCACACTTGTTTCCATTAGAGCTATTCTGTACTACTATTTTTCGCTTAGTAAAATGTATAATATGTGTGCATTGAGATTAGCATTTATTTTTTGGGCTTAATGATGTCAGCCAGTTTCGTGAAGCACTAGTCATAATTCAGACACATCGTCCACAGATAAAATACAGTTCCTTATCATCTCCCACACATCTTTCATGAAACCACGTCTTACACACAATACAGGATATCAAGGAGCCATATTTGCTTGATGATGGTGCATAATAATACTTCCCACAAAAACCAAAGTTGTTTTTAACCATACCTTCTATTGTGTTTGAGGAGACAGTTTGAAACAAACTGCAATTCGTGACACTTAATCTTTTGGCAACACCTGGCCTTTGGGATGTGGGTTTAGAAGAAGGAACAGTAGGAAAAGATATGAACTATTCAACTCATGACTCCGAAGGCGATTGAGACGTGTTAGAGGATGAGTCTAGTGACACAGAAGAGGAATTGTTTCGAGCTACTGGCGGATCATGTTCATTTGACAAAAGAAATTCATGTTCCCGAACTTGTTGCGGGTCAAATGGGAATATACCAGATGATGTAGCCATTCAGTAGTGTAGAATGTTTGAACATCTTATGATTAGCATTTTGTAAATTAGTTGTGTTTGTAGATCCTTTATAGCTTTTTCTGATGATTCCTCGGAGTCCATTTATAGCAGAAATGAATAGACGCTAGATATAAACAATAGACCTCACGTACTATTTCACACTCATAAATGTGAAAAGCAAGAGAGGAAAGAGTGTTCTGAATCCTCTTAGTTCATTAATCACATTGTCCGGATTCAGCTTAACATAATAAACGTGTCCGAATTCACCCTTCCCTAAACGTCCGGATTCACCCGTTTTGAGCATTGTAAACTTGTGCACACGTTGAGCAGGCACGCGCAAAGTAATAGAATTCTTCCAATATGCAACGAGTAAAGTATGATCTTCGTTTCGATATATGTCTTACTTAACCATTTGCTGACAACCATTTCTGTGTAAAACCTTAACATATTCCACTAAAAAGTTACATCAGGTCAAAAAACGTGCATGAACATTTCTGTTTCTTCTTCTTTCCCCCACCGTCGAAACTGCGTGTAACACTCTTTGCACTTTCTACTCAGCACTGAACTGTAGGATGCTTCAAATAGACATCACAACAAGTCTGCACATTACACATCCGAAGAACAGTATTATCGTAAGCTTAGGATGTCCGGAATCACCCAAACTGACTATAGGTAAAAATACACGCGCTACTAGCAGGAGCATATATCTACTTCATACAATTTTTCAGTCAATAGCTTAGGAATTGATCAACTAATGAATGAATGTAGTATTCTTTATCCACACATACTATTCTATAAGTTGACCAAATATTGCATGATTGAAATCGATCCATCTTTAAAAATTATATTCAAAGTAACATCTGTGGCATACAAATTTACTACTCTTAACTGTCCTACCTTTGCATTCACTTAAATTCACTTAAAACTCTATTCAAAACCAAACCTGTAGTGTTCGAACTCAAAGATTTCTTGATTACAGAGTGAATAGTGCTAGCTCAGTGATGCTGGTGGCAATAGCAGAGTGGTCTCGGGCGTTAATATTCGGATTATAAGACGCAATCTATTGGGAGTTACAGTGCATCTGAAGAGTATGTTCGGATTTTTTAATTGTCTCCGATGTTCGTAATCTTGTCGCTGAAATTAATGGTAAATAGTGAAATCAGTAAAAGTGTTGCAATTAGGAAAATGCAGTAACTAGGAAATATTTAGTTAATCAGTTAACTTTTTTTTAAAAAAAAAAAGGTGGAGCGGTAGACCACTTATGTACAGTGCGTGGAATTCCTGGATCGATCCCAACTCGAGCCAACTTGGCTTTGCGGTGAACAAAGAACGAGTGCGTAGTATTTCACGGTGTTCTTCCGTTTCCTCACACTTTCTTCATTCCACTACTTCATTTGTTATCACAACAGTCTCACTTAACTATGGAACATATTAGTAGCACGTTAAACAGAAAGAAAACTGAAAAATGACGCCGAAGCGATTACATAAACCGTTAACTCTGAACGCTTGATATATTAAGTCAGTGGTAACATAAATTAATTATACAAACAGCAAAGCTTGATCAACCAAGGATTCAACACTAAAAATGCAATTATAATTCTTCTTTTCTTCAGCTAGAAAATTGAGTCAGACCTACCTACTTCTTCAAACATTGACTGATTTATCCAGTTTATGGATGATTTTCGACCTTTGACCTTAAACCTTTACTTTCTTTCTTATTATTTTTATGAGACGCAAATACAGATGTCAAAGCACAATTTCGCATCCTAAGGACGTGAAGAGAGAAGAAGCTATAAAGTGAAGGCCACAAAAGAATACGTATACAGGAATATATACGCATATGAAAATTTTATATTACTCTCTTGGGAAATATGTGAAGATATTTAGTTTCAATTATAAACGAAAAATTTATGAGCAATATTTTGTCGTTTTTTTTCTTTTGAAACCTAAATTCGTCTGGTTGTTAGTTCTGGATACATATAGACTAAAGTTTTCATTCTTTGTATATTGTGTGTTTTGTTTCCATTAGTACTTGAGATACATGCTTACGTAACAACTCTCTTTGAGAAAATTAAACTCATTGTCAGGTATACTGTGCGAGGTGTGATCAAAAAATATGTTGAGTAATTTTATTAGAAACAAAGTAATAAGGTTACATGGAATTTGATTTAATCTCCTTCAGGTGAATAATTTTATTAGAAACAAAGTAATAAGTTACATGGAATTTGATTTAATCTCCTTCAGGTGAATAATTTTATTAAAAACAAAGTAATAAGCTTACATGAATTTGATTTAATCTCCTTCAGGTGAATAATTTTATTAGAAACAAAGTAATAAGGTTACATGGAATTTGATTTAATCTCCTTCAGGTGAATAATTTTATTAGAAACAAAGTAATAAGTTACATGGGATTTGATTTAATCTCCTTCAGGTGAATAATTTTATTAAAAACAAAGTAATAAGCTTACATGAATTTGATTTAATCTCCTTCAGGTGAATAATTTTATTAGAAACAAAGTAATAAGGTTACATGGAATTTGATTTAATCTTCTTCAGGTGAATAATTTTATTAGAAACAAAGTAATAAGTTACATGGGATTTGATTTAATCTCCTTCAGGTGAATAATTTTATTAAAAACAAAGTAATAAGCTTACATGAATTTGATTTAATCTCCTTCAGGTGAATAATTTTATTAGAAACAAAGTAATAAGGTTACATGGAATTTGATTTAATCTCCTTCAGGTGAATAATTTTATTAGAAACAAAGTAATAAGGTTACATGGAATTTGATTTAATCTCCTTCAGGTGAATAATTTTATTAAAAACAAAGTAATAAGCTTACATGGAATTTGATTTAATCTCCTTCAGGTGAATAATTTTATTAGAAACAAAGTAATAAGCTTACATGGAATTTGATTTAATCTCCTTCAGGTGAATAATTTTATTAGAAACAAAGTAATAAGGTTACATGGAATTTGATTTAATCTCCTTCAAAGTACGTCCTTGGCTAAAAGTGCACTTATTCCAACGTTAAATACATTATTAGAAGCATTCCTGAAAGGCTTCTTTCGAAAGGGCATTCAGCTGCTATGTCCTGGTCTTCTCAATGTCAGGAATAGTGTCAAACCGTTTTCCTTTAGGCACGTTTTTTTAATTTTTGGGAAGAGCCACAAGCTTCAAGCTCTAAATCTGGAGAGCAAAGTGAATGTGGCAAGACAAGAAGATTTTTTCGGCCAAAAACTCGCGGATCACAAGCAAGGTGGCACAGCGCGTTTTCGTAGTAAAGAAGAAAGCCATTTGCCCATTTAATCGGCGGTTAAAATGCTTTTCACGGACCCATATGAGATATTTAGTTCTTTGGAAAGCTTCCGAATAGTCATTCGTCTGTGTGAATAAATCATTTGTGCCACTCTCTGCACGTTTTTATCTGTTTCTGACGTCGAAGGACATCTCGATTGTTATTCGTTTTCAACCAACTTCTTTCCGTTGTTTACAAGTAGTGTGAACGATTCAAAAGTCTTCAATGCCACCGCCTTATCGTCATACTGATTTTGACATTTTTTGAGCTTTTTTGGCACTCTTTCACAGCCAAAACTTAATGTTGGGCCGCAACAGACACTCTTAACACGTCCTCACTCTTATGCCTTTTGAAGCCAACCAACATGTCACAACTCGTTCAAACTCGACACTGACTGTACCAAAGGTTTAGGCTTACTAGTTGAATTGGATACAACATCGATAGATGGCACTGTGCAACTACATTTACCGTACATTTTTTATCACACTTGGTATGTCGGTTGTTGCCAGGTTGGTTTATTTGATGTTAACGTCCTTTGTTTTTGAGCACCGACGTCATGTAAGACAAGACCTTTTCTTTAAGGTGGGATTCGAATCACTACTAAAGTTTTTAAACCAAGGCAAGTATATTACCAAGAATCGAATCGCGTACTATGCGTAGTGAACTAGACAATACGATTTTACATGTGATACCTTTACCACAATTCACTTATCTCCTTTTGGTATGCCGCTATTTACAGAACCGGTAAAAACTGCTAATTCTATCTACAGTTGCAAATCGAAAGCTGATAGATGAGTTGTGATAACGGTATCACACGCAAAATTGTATTGTCTAGTTCACTACGTTTCTGCTTTTCGAATATTTTTATTTGTTTTGAAGATATTACAGAAAAAAACTAAAATTAACGGTAGTTTAATTTCACTATAGTGAAGACCCTTAAGTAAAAGACATCTAGGTGGGGCTAGAAAAAGACTGAATAATAATATAAAACATGACCTTTGGAAAGCAGAGAACATATCTAATTGGATTAGTTTCGCATTTAATGTGTTACTTCATTCTGCGGCGACAAGCTTCCATGTTTTGAAAGCTACAGAGTTAGTGATTAGAAGATATGTTCGATGTATTGTCTACCCCAGGGGCTGATCCAGGGAGGGTCGATGCCCCCCCCCCCCCCGCAGAAGAGGAAACTTTCTTATTTTATATATATTAACTACAACTCATCTCAGAGTTTGGAGCTCTTAAAAGTAGCTCTAAGTAGCAGTATAACAACCCACCTTCCCGCCCCCCCCCAGAAGTCCATTCTAGATCCGCTCCTGGTCTACCCTATTGGCACGAGAGGCGAGTTCTTACCCTTTCCTTAATTCTACGCCCATGTGACTCGCCTTACATATTCTACAAACTCCCATGCAAGCTCAGTAGACAGACTGAGTAGATTATAATTATTAAATTACGGGTAACTTATAGCTATATTTTGTTTCCAGTTTTCTTTCTTTTTTTCTTTTTCTTTTTTTTCTTTTTTTTTCTTTTCTTTTTTTTTTTTTTTTTTTGAGAGAGCATTATGTAAACTAACTACTACTCAAACGAACATAAAGACAGATTTCATAAGGAGAGCAGAGGAAATTACTGTAAAATAAGGAATTTATTATTAGTAATAGTTGTATGTATACAATTCGTACATCCAAACATCCAAAATGCTATAAACTTACTTGTAGAAAGTGTAACTAATGTTAGCATCTGAATTAGGATTAGTGAAACTTGATACGAGCTACATCATCTCAACGTGTACAGCTATAATGAAAATAACCATAATTTTCAAGCATGATAGTAGATTAATAATACAGATAGTAATCAAAAAATGGAAATACTTGGAGTTTGAAATGTTAGGTGTCTGGCTTGCTAACGGCCAGGTGGCTACTGGAGTGTAGGGATACCTCCATACTACCTAAGGAGCAGTAGAACAGTAGTATCCAGTGAACTGAGCAAACGATGATAGTGTAAAATGGACGACCTCTCTGTTTTCCACACACAGCAAATTTTTGGCGCTATTGTATTGTGCGATCATGACGAAAGTGACAAGTATGTTAGGTTTATTAGGAGGGACCGTGTCTAATTTGATGACGGTATACAAAACTCACTTCAAAAACAAGCTGGCGCAGAAAAACGCTACTCGGAAGAAAGATTTCAGTGGCAAGTTTCACCGGATATTAAAGTTGAATGCTGCTCAGAACCACCGTGCGACTACAGTGCAAGTTAGGAGAAATTCAAACTTCTCACAAGCTTGAGTTAACAATCGCAGTCCCCTGCGAGTTACGTGACACAGACACACGGTGTGGGGACGGGACCTTACGAGACCATAATATTTCAGCATGACACCAATAGCTCTTCGAACACGTGTTTATGTGTGAGAAATGCTCAAAAAAGTGTATGATACACAGTATCTCCACCTAACTGTGAAACATGGCGGCGGCTCTCTGATGATGTACGCCAAAATATCCTGGTTTTCACTGGATCTCTTGCTGACGCCTACCGGTCACACATCTGTCTATGATTACGTCACCATTTTAGAGGACCATGTGCACCCTGTGTGATGTTGTTTCCGGGCAATGATGTAATATTTCAGGATGATAATGCGCCCATTCATTCAGCTAGAACTTTTGCAATGTAATTTGAGAAACGTCGGAATGAAGTTGAACATGTTCCATGGCTCGTCCAATGTCACTCCTAAACATATTCGAACATCTATGGTCCGGTACGGAGATACAAATTCGGCGCAGATTTCTGCCTCAAGAAACTGAGTGATACGTTGCGCACAGATTGGTGTAATATTCCATTCGCTGCCATTTACAGCCTCTATGAGTCCATTCCAGTTGCATCAGATCTGTTTTATGAGTGCAAATCTTAATAACTTTATCAGTGAAAGATCTGCAGTTATTGTGGTGGCGGTACAGGTCTGTCCGGAAAGAAATGTCATATATTTTATTGTGAAGTGACTATACGTTGCAGCACGCCTAAACGCTTGGATCGGTAGTGGTGTAAGTTAACTACTGAGCGAATGCTTGCTCAGTTATGTTCGAGCTCTCGGAGGTGAAGGACGGGCGATTTCATAAACGTTTATTTCCTCTTTTGTACAAGTCACAATACAGTGCTCACTGGACCAAAGATACGCGATCAAGTTTTGTGTGATGCCCCTCAACCTCCTCAAATGACGAAAACGTAATTCGTGTGAAAGAACTTTTGCAAACAGACCATCGAATGAGTATTCGTTTAATGACCGACATGTTACCCTGCAGTCCAGACTTGTCTCCTGCAGATTTCTTTTTCTTTCTGGTTTGAGGTCCTGCCTGGAAGAATATCGTTACAGAACAATTGACAACGTGAAAGCAGCTTGTGAAATGGCTTTAAGCGCATTTCCTGGACAGGCCTTCCAGGATGTCTTTGCAGATTGGAAATCCCGCTAGCAAAGATGTATCGAAGCATGAGGACAATATTTTGAAGAACTTAATATACAAGTATTATTATTCTTAGTACACTTTGTGACATTACTTCCCGGACAGATCTTGTATTCTTTAAACGTTTATATTTTATGTTCAAACGTCATATATACTAAGGACGATCGAACATTACAACTACATTTTTAATGCTACAGTTTCAATTACTAGCAACTATTTCCTTATGGGAAAATAAGTCATTTTTAACGATAAAATGAAAGAAAATATTTTGTTTCAATCACACATACATACACAAAGTGAATGAGAGAGAGAGAGAGAGAGAGAGAGAGAGAGAACGTGCGAAAAAATGAGGTAATGAGGGGGTAAATGATTCACAGTGTTATCTTTAAACAGTGGGAATGTTTTGTTTAGAGTACTTGACATCATTTATAAACTGACTAAGGCGTTATTAGGAATCCTATTTTACGTTAGAAAGTTATATTTTTTTATGTTATGCAAATGATTATGCGAAAGCTCCAATCATAATTCATTGACATGTCTTTCTAAGATCAATCCAAATAATGTTATGTAAAAAAAAAAAAAAATACTGCGGTGTATTTTGTCACGGTATATTTCACGATTTCTTCATATATACGCGTAAAAAAACATCGTACTATGCGTTATACACGAGGGACGCGTGGTACGAGGGACTGTGATGCTGGGGTAGAGACCTGCACGGGCCCGGCTTGGGCGGGCCGACTCTGCTATTTCTTTGGGGCGGGCCGACACTGTTATTTCTTTGGGCCGGGCCGGGCTTGGGCTGGCCGACACTGATTTCTCTTCAGGTCCGGCCGGGCTGGAGCCGATCAATTTCAATTCTTTAATAATTATTGACTTTCGTTAAACGATAATTGGAATAAAGCCAAACGTTGAAAAAATGTGTCCGTGAAAATGTTACAAAGAATGCAATAGCTATTTACAGTTTGTGTTGCTTAGCGGCTCCACTTTCACTATAAAGGATTGCTGGCATCATGCGGTAAATTGAGCTCTGACCTTGACCTTCACTGAACTCAAAATATAAAAAGAAAGGGTGGGAATGTTTTGCCTGTCGCTAAACAATTTTGCCATCTTCACTTTATGCTAAAAATCAATTAAGTTAGATTTTTGTTACAGGGAATGGAGTTTTTGTTCTCTCGATGACAGGCAAAGTTCTAGGAGGCAATGGTACCATTCAGGAGGCCAACCCAAGGAGTTTAGAAAATGTTTCTGAGGGTTAGGACAAATTTAGTACTAAAGTTTGAGAAAGATTGGAGCTCGAGCAATTTTTTTTAAAATTTATCGGGCCGGGGTCGGGCCAAAAATTTTAAAATTTTATCAGGCCCGGGCCGGGCTTGAGTCAAGAATTTTAAAAAACTTATCGGGCCGGGCTGGGCTCGGGCCGAAAATCTCCAAAACTTTTCGGGACCGGGCTGGGCCGGGCCTAGGTACGTTCGGGCTGGATTGGGCTCGGGCCGAAAAATTCGGCCCGTGCAGGTCTCTATGCTGCGGATACTTAAGACTTCCTATTTCTAGCCGAATCATTCCGTATCCACTGTTGTCAATGCATACCTTTTGCCTACTTTGAACCCAACTTGAAATCAGAGCATATTTGAAACTTCTATTGAGAGCATGTCTGTGAATTAACCCTGTAGAGAACCCCTTACACACGCATTGCAAAATGATGAAATATGCATTTTCGGATTGCGTATATGTGACTTCCTTTACAATTAGAAAAACGTAGGTTACATGTGTAAATAATGTAGCTTTTGGACTTAACGTACAGCAAACGTATAACTGAAAAGGTAAAATATGTACTTTCCGTATGTGTTCAGAATAAGTGTACTTTCCAAAACGAAAAAATTGTATATAGGCGGTCAGGATCCCACATACAGATTAACAATGTAACATATAGCTGACGTATGTAACATACGTACATGTATATAATATACGGAAGACTGTTAGATATCCTCCAAACGCATGATGTAACATTTAAGGGCAGTACCTATGTATGGTATGGATAATGTATGCTCCGTACTGATTTCTGTGGTAAACGTAAAAATACCGTAGTATATTTCTACAATAAACCGCTGTTCGGATAACGAATTTTTCTCAGTGTACGCTCATGTCAACCGCCCCTCCATTGTTTCTCGAATTCGGAAGTCAGTAGGCCTACATATTTTAGATCATTCCCTTAACTGCTGCGCAATGAAACGTTACATGTTATAAATATTGTACTATAAGATAGAGTTATGTTTCACCTACAACACAGGACACTGATTCATTTGGTTAAGTCTTCTGATATCGCAAAAGATAACAATTAAAAGAAAATAATTTGATTCGTTTTACAATGAGCACACAAGATGGCACTTACTGTTAAATCTTACTAGAACTGCTCAGATTTATGAAATGTTTATTTGTATGTGTAAAGTATTTTAGAGTAACAATCTTATTACGAAATAGATAATTTGTTTGACCGTTTTTCGTGTTATGTTTCACATTTTATTTAAATATTAATTTACATTTAAGGAAATAGATTTTGAGAAGAAACTTTTGCAGAACGACATAATGCGTTGTTGCCAAATTTGTACATTTATTGTGGTAGTCACAATAAGAACATTTCTGTATTCTAGCGTTACAGTTCGAGAAGCAGAACTTAGCTGTGAATTGCGATAAGGGTCGAAAACGAATTTCTCCAGTAAATTTCTAAGCAGAATTCCATGATTACTTCCTGTATTATCTGGCATCAGTAAACACTCGATACTATCTGGCAACGCCGCACTATTCAAACAGCGTTTAGCACAGCACTGAGAACACCTAGTGATCCACCTTAAATTTAACTTTTCAACAATTTGGACAGCTCTAGCTCTGAAACTATGCACTTTTCCTCCCAGGTGCATACGAACTTTTTCTCTTATTTTGATGTGAGGAAGCACCGCTTACAGTTTATTAACACCCTGTATATATAAATCCAAGTAACATTAACAAAAAAAAAAGTAATAGCTGAAAGAACAAGCCCTATGGCATTATGTTCGAACCGAACTAGACTATGTTAGAGTCAATCGATTACAAATTACTGTCCATATATATATATCTAGCTATTAGCCTCTTGATTCATTTGGGTATAATTTGCTTATACATGTGGTTATTTGATCATAATATTTACAGCAAACACAGAATGTGTGGTATAGAACCTATTTCCCGTGGTTATTTTGGGTTAACCAGATGCTCTTCCATCCAGAGCCGCTTGTGTTGGCTTTTCATCACAGACCAGAAGAAAGTAAAAAAAGTTGCAAATTAGTAGCTTCCTGCTGGATAAGGAAAAGAGGGGAGGGGGGATAAATCTAGCAAACCCTCGTTTTCGTTGCGTAGACGCTGCAATTATTACTGGTTTCGTAGCTTCAAACGTGGGAGTATAACAGTAGCAAATGTGTCTGTCTCAAAAACGTGACGCTCTTCTTTTCATATAAAAGTTTATATATATACGCGTACGTACGACCGAGATGGTTCACTACACACAATAATAATAATAATAATTTGTTTGTCTTTGGGGAAACATACATCATACAGCTCCCGTAACTAGACTCTAGTGCATCTGCTCCTACCAGCACGATAACCCACAAATCACAATTGCAATTGAAAGGAATTCGCTTACATTTTGAAGTCGCGGATTTTATTTTGTTTGTAAACTACACATGCTAATCCTTTTGCTGTGCATGTATAACATATTTTGTTAGGCGTTTTAGTGACGCGATTTAAAAATATGTTTCGAAGTAGAAACCTGAACAGGTTGCTGACATACATATATATACATAGGGTGTCCACAAATTAATGGATACCTTCTGATCATGAATTATATTTACAATACGAACATATTTATAAGTTTGATATATTATTATTATTATTTGGAAATATCACGATGACACTTTTACATGTTTCCACATAGTAACCAATTTGGGCGCCTTTAAAATCAATGTAAGCTGCAAGATATTTACATAATTTACAAAGTTCACTTGCTTCATGACACATTTCAATAGAAACCGAACTGAATTTCCCAATCATTGGCTTGGGTTTGGACTTAGATTGAGGCGTTTTTATATTTATTGCTGATTAGAACCGTTAACTAAAGCCCTAAGAAAGTATGAATAAATGTTGAGACGTGTGATTAGCTATATTTTATTGTATTTAAATGCAGTGTGTACTTACTATAAAGATTTGGTAAAAGTAATGAAGTACGAATTGTTCTATAAGAGGAAAATCTTACCCGTTTTGGAGTGCATCTTTTGTTGAAGAAAGTGTTAGTGAGTTACTACCATTTGATTTAACACACATCTATAGACATGTCTGTGTTCCGTGTTAATTTTCGTAAACTTTACCGTACCATAATGGGATTTACCACATAGTTTCTTTGATGCTTACAAAACTGTCTTATTTATTGTTCGGATTGAATAAGGGGGCGATTTAACTGTTTCATTTTTTTAAAAATCTGCTATAAATTACATAAAAAATATCCCAAAATAATGCATATTTTCTTTAAAGTTAAGAATTATTTCTATTGTTTGGATTTGATATTAGAAAGAGGCGGAAGGATAAATTCACCCTATCAGTCAAACAAACTTGTTCATCGATAATTTTCCTTAAAATTACAAAATTTTCATCAAAATCTGGCTATCGCCTTCTTAGGCTTCTCAATGTGGAAAACTGTGCATTAAATACATATTATTAAGCATTCTGTCTGTTGGCAGGCTTTGGAACTAATAAGAGATCCTCCCCCTTAGGTTAGAGTCTGGAAATATTTGTCGATCTTCAAATTCATCCGCTAACTCTCAATATTTTCTTCTATTTTTCAAATCCTCAATCGCATGTATTCTTCTTCCTATTTATCGCTTTTCTTCTATCTTTCCAGCTATGACGGTATGAAGAAAACCATTTCTGTCCAATGCAATTAATCTTCCTGCTAAAGATGCTGACCAAAAGTGTCCTCTTCTCTCCTGTCCGTTTAAAATATCTTCGTTTGTTACTATCTCTGTTCATTTTATCTTCTCCAACACTACATTTCTTAGCTGTCTAAATATTTCTTCTCTAACTAAATAAGAAACAAAAATTGAATGGAATAGTTACATTACATTTTACTACTTTCGGTTGCATTAAAAGAATAAGCTGACGTCATATCAAAAAATATATTTCTCGCTGCATGTATCCGATTTTCTTCTAAGGAAATCAATATTGACACTGGAAGTTGTAGTACGTCTCTATTATTTCTAGTTGGAATAGGGAAATAAGGTAGATGGAAGCTATCCAGGCGTTCTGAATCCATACAACGAATTCTGCTTCTCGCAATCTCGTATCCTTTTGTCACTATGTTGATAAGTCATAACCGCAAATCGTAGATTTTGACCACTTTTGGTTGGAATTGAAGAAAAGTGGACATTAAATTTATTATTGTTACGTTGAATCCATTGAAAAAAAAAAGAAACTTGCTCGCTATTTCTTGCCAACTTTTGTCATAGCAAAATAAAGTTCGAGATGGAACCTATCAATTCGGTACTCTATTCATATAACAAAAAAACTTTCTCGTTATCTCTTGCCGATTTTTGCCATAGCAAAATAAATTTCGAGATGGAACCTATCAATTCGGTACTCTATCCATATACAAAAAAAAAGAAACTTTTTAGTGATCTCTTGCCGATTTTTGCCGTAGGAAAATAAATTTCGAGATGGAACCTAACAATTCGGTACTCTATCCATATACAAAAAAGCTCTCTCGTTATGTCTTGCCGATTTTTGACATAGGAAAATAAATTTCGAGATGGAACCTAACAATTCGGTACTCTATCCATATAGAAAAAAGCTCTCTCGTTATCTCTTGCCGATTTTTGCCATAGAAAAATAAATTTCGAGATGGAATCTATCAATTCGGAACTCTATCCATATAACAAAAAAAAACTTTTTCGTTATCTCTTGCCGATTTTTGCCATAGGAAAATAAAAGTTCGAGATGGAACCTATCAATTCGGTACTCTATCCATATACAAAAAAGCTCTCTCGTTATCTCTTGCCGATTTTTGCCATAGGAAAATAAATTTCGAGATGGAATCTATCAATTCGGTACTCTATCCATATACAAAAAAAAAACTTTTTCGTTATCTCTTGCCGATTTTTGCCATAGGAAAATAAAGTTCGAGATGGAACCTAACAATTCGGTACTCTATCCATATACAAAAAAACTTTTTCGTTATCTCTTGCCGATTTTTGCCATAGGAAAATAAATTTCGAGATGGAACCTATCAATTTGGTACTCTATCCATATAAAAAAAACTTTTTCGTTATCTCTTGCCGATTTTTGCCATAGGAAAATAAATTTCGAGATGGAACCTATCAATTCGGTACTGTATCCATATAACAAAAAAACTTTTTCGTTATCTCTTGCCGATTTTTGCCATAGGAAAATAAATTTCGAGATGGAACCTATCAATTCGGTACTGTATCCATATAACAAAAAAAAAAAACTTTTTCGTTATCTCTTGCCGATTTTTGCCATAGGAAAATAAATTTCGAGATGGAACCTATCAATTCGGTACTCTATCCATATAAAAAAAACTTTCTCGTTATCTCTTGCCGATTTTTGCCATAGGAAAATAAATTTCAAGATGGAACCTAACAATTCGGTACTCTATCCATACAGAAAAAAGCTCTCTCGTTATCTCTTGCCGATTTTTGCCATAGGAAAATAAATTTCGAGATGGAACCTATCAATTCGGTACTGTATCCATATAACAAAAAAAAACTTTTTCGTTATCTCTTGCCGATTTTTGCCATAGGAAAATAAAAGTTCGAGATGGAACCTATCAATTCGGTATTGAATCCATGTCTAAAAGACTGTTTCTCGCTAACTATCACAGTTTCTTTTTCTTAACTGTTACGATCAGCGTTGAAACTGGAAACAGCATATTTGCACCACTTCCGATTTGTACAGAGAAATAAAGGCTGAGGTGAAACTTATTCTTGTGACGCTGAATTCATATTTAAAAAAAAAAAAAAAAAAAAAAGTAATTTCTCACTACTTTTTAACGTCGTGGAGGTTAATATCAAAACCAAAAGCTGAACGAAAGCTCTACTTCTGGGGCACTGAATTGATCCTGACAATCTGCTTCTCATTATCTCTTACCGTTTTTGCTCTAATACCTGTCGATGGACAGACAAGCGGACGTTGCCTTTTATAATACTTCCATATGTATTCATGGAAGAGTTGTGTTTCTCCTTCATCAGCTGGGTCAATTGGACCAAACTTATGGAAATACTTAGAGAAAGCGGGGTCAACTGGAGGAACCGTCGACTCATTTGCAACTTGTACATGAGACAAAGAGTTAAGTTGCGCCTGAACTAAGAGAAATTAAATCTTTTAGTTTAACGTCTCATAATTACACCCTTTACGTTAATGGAGATGGATGCTTAAGGCAAGTGAAGGATGATGGAAAAATTAGTGGAATGAGATCGTGGGAGGAAACGGGAGTACCCCCGATAAAACCCTACGGGCACGATGTTGTCCAACACAAATTTACTTCATTGGGGATCGAACTTGGGGCCTCACAGACCATAGGTAGGCGCTCTATCACCGTACTCCCTCCTTCAACCAAGGAGAAACCAACAATGTGGAGATTGATGGCAGACAAGGACATAATATGGCACCGCAATCGTTCAAAGTTTACAGTGATTCCTTAATGCAGGAAGCATTAATGGATATTGGAGAGTAAATCTTTAACAAAATGACGTATTCGAACGACACGATTATCATAGCTAAAACCGAGGAAGAACTACAGGAGATGAAGAAAGAATAGCTGACACTGCGAAACAATATGGAATACAAATCAATATCGAAAACCTGAAAGTCATGAGAATATTCCATAGAAACTTGTCCTTAAGGGTCAGAGTAGAACAAAGATAGCTTGAAGATGTCGATCATTTCAAATATCTGGGACGTATTGTGACGAAAGTCGTTTAAAGCATTAAATAAATCAGGTCAACAATTACTGTACGAAAGAAATACTCAACAAGAAAAGATCACTCGTAACTAGCTAGCTTAAAATTGGACTAAGGAATAAGCTGGTCAAGTGCTATATATGGAACATGAGATAGTATGGTTCAGTTTTGGACATTACAGAAGTTAGAGAAAAAGTACTTAAAGAGTTTCGAAATATGCTGTTGGAGGAAAATAGAAAAAGATCAAATGAACAAAGATGTTTTTAAATGAGTAGGAAAGAAGGACACTTTTATCCAGCATCCTTCGTAGAAAGACCAACTGAATTGGACACATCTTGCAAAGAAATTGTCTTCTTCACACTTCCTTTATGGAAAGAAAGCGAGGAGCTGTAAGAAAAAGAATAACACAATTTATCTTTAATTTGAAGAATAGAAAAAGATATTGGAACTTAAATGAGGAAGCTGAAGATAGAGAAATATGGAAGAAACATTCCCAGATCGTAATGTAAGAGGGAGAATCTTTTATTAGTCGCAGGACCTGCCAACAAACAGAATACTTAATAATAATAATAATAATAATAATAATAATAATAATAATAATAATAATAATAATAATAATAATAATAAAAAATAATAATAATAAACAAGGCATAGATTGAAAGTCTAAAAACGAAAAGATGGAGATGGGACTTAAGGACATTTTTAGATGTCAGCCTTTTTATTAGCACAATCAATAATTAACGACAATAAAAGTAATTTATAAAATAGTGCACGTGTTATCCTAGACAGCATAACCTGTGAATTTAATACCTGGCGTGTCACCCATAGAATCAAATAATGACAGATGGTAGACTGAAATGTAGGCTGTACGCAGATTAAAAAGAATCTAAATCAGTCAGTACAATTCGGCACTATTCACGTGAGGACTGAATACTAATGTGAAACGTATCGAGACACTTTAATGCATGGGTTCCGTCCGCTCGGCGTGGTTTGTGTAGTGCTCTCTCCCACACAAAGACCCACAAACACATACGTGTGAGGCTAAATCGGACAGCACAGAGGAACAGACAACCTGTGTTTCGGTGCAACTGTAACACCTCTTTCTCGTCACATACACACAAGCAGACCCACCCACGCTTCTCATCTCCCTCGACACACAACCTTGCAAAAGCACAGAACACTGCATTAGATCCCCAACATAGCTTGGAGGCTCACTAATGCATTACAGCGGTAGTCTCATACACACAGGTAAAACTTCATGTTCCTCTGTGACGAGTTTAAAATGGAAAATAAAAATAAAATTGTCATAAACAACAGACGTTAGCTTTATTTCTTTAAAAAGTGTTTTCATTACTACTTTGGATGTGCTTGCTGGAATACAATGTCATTCGGTAGATTTTAAAGAGCAAAAGAACATATCTTGGGGAAATTTAACAGAAAATTTTCAACCCATATTTAGTACTTGTTTAAACTCTAATTTAATGTACATTTAGCAAAATATTTTGTTACTTTGTGAAATTTGATATCAATCTTAAATACATAGGCGTACTCAAACCTTTTTACCACGGTAATTAAAGTATGACTTTTCATATACATACGCACGAAAGTAGTTGAAGTCAATGTTCCCTTTCTCACTAGAATATTCTCAAGTGCTCATTTTGTTGGGTTTCAAGTATATCGAAAATCAGATCAAATGTTATATCAAATGAAATGAAATCTTTCAGTTCAAAGTCCCATGATTATTCCCTTTAGGTTAAGGGAGACGATGATTAAGGCAAGTGAATGGTGATGGAAAAATTGATGGAATGAGAAAGTGGGAAGAAAGATGAGTACCTCGAGATACCCACGGACACGATGGTATCCACCACAAGCACGGGAATCTAACCAGGGACCACACGCACTATAGGTAAGTGCTCTATACTACTGAACAACCGTGCTGTTATATCATGTTCGACAAGAAGAAAAAACAATCAAACTATATTATAAGGGTGTAGAGAGAAACACCCCGCAGCTCTGTACTCTAATATTTACATTTAATACTTTCAATCCGAAGAGTAACTAAATTTGCTGTCCTCAGTGTCCTGCACTTTTTCGGAGTAATTTTTTAAAATTTCGTATCTCGCTACCTCTACGTTGTAATTGCTTCAATATTGTGTCCGTTATAAAGCTAGTTTCAAGCTTTGTATTTAAATTAAAAATATATTTTCTTTATACAGTACATCAGTAAATTTTTATGCTTCTTGTATGGCATCTATTGTTGCTTTATAATGTTTAAAGGAAGAATTTGGCAAGTGTTAGTAGCTTAATTATATTTATCGTAATCTATCCGAAATCTTATTTGCACCATATCAAACACATGTATTCACTCTTATATAAAAATCTTGAAGTTTTATTCATTTTTTAATTCACACCTTTGATATTAAATAATTTCACAATAATCTCTTTGAATCTCTCCCAATTCAAATATTTATCTTTTGTCCTTACGACATATATTTTATCTCAATCTTCACTACATCTTGTTTCTTGCTAGTTTTTTTTTTTTTTTTTTTTTTTTTTTTTTGTCATAATATTGTCTTGTCTTCTTCACGGTTATCGGTGTTATTTAATTGAGCATCAGCCTTAAGCCAAGTATGCTAAAAATGTGTTTAAATTGAATTACTTGTATTGACATTACAACTAATTTTACAAATGGCGGAAGCCGTCATTTACAATTTTTGGTCGACTTTCTAGTTGTATTACCTGTTATATATAGTAATAAATATGTATTTAAATATAAATTGTTAGTTATGTGGTTTGAAGTATAGAAAAAACAATTAGTCAAATCCAGGTGAAAATTGTAAGATCTTATTCAGGTGTGAAAATGATCAAAATCGAGAAGGAGTTCCAGCAGGAAGAAGAGGGCCAGTTACCCAGATGTTCAGGGTGAAAATGTTGGATAAAGTGAAAAATAAATAAAATGAGTACGTGTAGAGTAATTGTGAATGTGTGTAAATATTTTCGTGAATATGTGTAAGGTTTGTAAATGGTGAACGATGAATATTTTCCACTTTAATCACTTTGTCTTCGGCAACTCACTATCGGAGATGTTTACACTTTAACACTCACCGCGGAACCTGTCATAATCTCTTGATCTACATAACAATCCACAGACTATCTATCTAACATTAACCTTAGGCACATCGGCATATGCACACTTTTGTGACACTTCCTGCCAACATCTATGTTGTAGGTTCTAAAGAGATATATCGTGGAAAAAAAAAAATACACAAATCGCTCAAGCCGTTAAAACACACATACTGTGAAATTTGTTTTCTCACATCTTGTATATAAACGAACAGGTTCTGGGTAAGTGAGTGAATGATTGACTGAGTATCAGTGTCCAAGGCAAACTGCTTAAGAAAGAAATTTGAAATCTGGGGAAATTCGATGAGGATGAAGGGGGAAAGAAGAGTGACAATTATTATCTTAAAATATCCATATCTTAGAATCGCTGAAGAGTAGAGCATAGACTTTGCTTATGTGGACTTTTCATTTAAAATCATTAGACCTGTGTATCAGCATTAAAAAAAAAATCCCTCCAAGAGAAGAGAAAAGGGGAGTTTCATTTGCTAAAATAAGATGACGAATTCTCGAAATTCTTTCAGGTTAGATACAGGAAATTTGGTATTGAGACTTCTCATTGTATAGTCGAAGACATGTTTCACCGGTTTTTATATTTTCCCTAGAAGGGATGGAAAAAGGTGGGAAGAAAAACAGATTGAAGTTAGTAATCCAAGTTGAAGACAAAAGTATTCCCTCTAATAAGAGGACATATTTTTATCTCGTAACTTGGATCACTCATTAGAGCGAATATTTTATTGTCTCCACCTCGATTAAGGATAAGATGGGACACACGGAACAATGTATAGCTGTGCTAGGTTAGAAATAAATAGTGTTTAAACATTTACCTCTTTAGAAGACCAAGAAAATCACTTTTACACATTCAATTGTTGAAAATCTGATGTCCTCATTAGCACTCAAAAGTCACTAAATCAATTGTTGAAAACTATTTAGAGAGGTCATATTTTAATTGTCCAAACACTCAAAAACCTCAATGGTTAAGTTAGAAATTCCAAAACCAAAATGCATTTTCTGTTTTCATCATTCAACTATTATTTATTGAATGGGAAACAGATAATTTGAGTGATGCGAATGTTTGCATATTATAAAACTACTTTGATAAGGTAGTAGATAGAGCAATTTAGCACTCGAGATTTGGTTTTCTCCCACAACTGTTAACTATAGAAGTCTTATTATATACAAATATAACAGACAATGTCACAATAATTATGGTCCGAAAACCAATACAAAATTCTCAATGTAGTTTGCCTGGGTAATTAGGTGTCCCAAGGTCCAGGAAGCTAGAGGAAGGATAACACAGAGCTCGAGAAAAACTAAATGGTAATGGTTTAGGAATTCTCAGTACTCCAGGTCGAGGTCCCTCAGAGCTCCAGGCAAGCTAAGCGGGTAAGGAATCCAAAGAGATCCAGGCAAGTTAGATATTGAGGTTTGAATCTCCTAGTGCTCCAGGCAAGCAAAGAGAGTGGTTGAGTTCCTACAGAGCTCCAGGCAAGCTAAATGGGCAGAAGACCTCAGAGCTTCAGGTAAGCCAAGAGGCTTGGGTTAGGTTATATCTCTCAGAGCTCCAAGCAAGCTAATAGAGGGATGATCAGTCAAAACTGATGCCGATGAAGGTCTCACATCGTGGCTTATGCCCTCTTCTGGACAGCAGTGACGCTGGTCTTACTCTTTTGTACCGTAATCTCATGATGACGAGGATACCTGTCATCTGCTTGCTTGTAGCACTTGTAGTAAGAAAGAACGTGGTTTTGTTTACAAATAAGAAGCACGTGTTGATGCTTACTAACATAGACCACGTGCAGCATAATACAATATTTAAATATACAAATACATACGAAACAATTTTCTAGGCTGCAGTGGCTCAGTGGTAGAATGCTTGTCTCTGTTGCTTGGGATCTCTGATTCGCCAAGCGGGCTTTATGTGTTTGAGTTTTCTCAGGATTGTCCCATATCCTCTCCCATTTTCTTTACTCTACCAATATCATCCATCTCATTATCATCTCTCTTAGCCTTGGTGCATAACTGTGGGACACGAATCATGGTGTACTTTTCTTTTCAGAATTAGGAATTAGCCCTATTGGCTGGGATTAAGGTGATAAAGTTCAATTAAACTTTTACGAGGGCTAATTGTTTTAACCTACGTTAAGGTACAAGGAGAAAACTACGTGAGATGACGAAACGGAGATAAGACAAAAAAAACACGTTAATTGAATGTCGCTCTTGCCACTCTTCCGTTCAACCAGACGCCGAATGTGAAATCCTATCCAGTACAGCCGAAGTATGCGCCAAGTGTGAATTACATGATTTAATTCGAGGGCTAACCTTGAAATTTCAAGGAACTCAGCAGGCATTCCAGTAATCTACGCCTTTCCCAAACCACATGATTCACGCGTTCAGCAAGGTCGCCTGCCGCCGCAGATTTCAATCCTTGGCCGACCTTGTCGTATAAATCGGTAATTTCTTTAAACTACTGTAGTGGTCCCATGTAGCGTAATCGCTAACACTCTCGCCTTTGGTACAACCAGTCCAGGATTTGATTCCCGGTGTGGACACTCGGTCGAAAAAGTGTAAAAAGCTTTTTCAGACGAGTCATCCTCAGCGAGATTTTCCTGGATTTACCTCATTTAGACCAGACAAATGCCGGGATGGTACCTGTTGTAATGGCCCCAGACCGCTTTCTTCCTTCCCAATTCCTCGGGTAGTCTGATCACCGAGGGATGTCATTCCACACACGTGACAGGCTAACATGGTCATAAGTACGGAAATTTAATTGATAATCTTAATGCTTTAAACTACTGAATGTATCTGTAGCATTTGTGCACACAGTCGTCACTTATTAAACTACAAATCCCTACTTATTCGACGTCGAACAGCGGCTGTATTATTTTCGCCTAGAAATGTCGCATTACATCACATAATTCACAAATTTTCAGCTGGTCATAGCGCCAAAAGGAAGAATTTCTACACTTAGATTGGTTTATGCATTTTGCCTTAAATTGGTAACAAAAACACCCTGTGTAAACTTGAAGAAGTGTATCATCTAAATCCCAGTCAACAATATTATAGAAACCTATATATATTATATGTTTTCGCTTACTTTTAAAGTGCAGGGCACTGCTAGTTTCGTGAAACAAGTTGAGTCGTTCCGGCTTCACCAAGAAGATGAAGGTTCAAGTTTAAAATCGTTTAAAGAGTTACCAATTCAAGTTGTTAAATTGCTAGTTGTGAAGTGTATTTTAAAATTTAAAAGAAAAAGAAGAGAGTTCCTTAGGTTGGCATTACGTTTTCAAACTTCCATTGTGCATTATTTAGGCTATATGGAAGCAGCCAAAGTTAGTTTTCTTCTCTTTTTCCTTCTCTCTCTTCTTCTATTCGTTCTCTTTACTTTCTTAATAGAATATTGTTGAAAAGTCTTCAGAACAGAGTTAAACTTCTCCTGGCAAATTGCCAGAGTGTACAGGGGGGAATATATGACCGTATTTTCTCATCATACCAAACAATGATACGTGGAACTTCTAGTTCATTGTAAATACAAAGTTTGTTAGTCGCTAAATGCTTCGGGAACCTTTTCAATTATAAATACACCTTACAATGATAGCCTTAAACACTCATACAAAAAAAAAAAAAAAAAAAAAATACAAAGATGAGTTATCTTTCAGTAGATGTAATTTAATTTAACAATATGATACGCGTGACTGTAAATTATCATGTGTAGTTTTCGAGAAAACCGATTTCTATTGCTCTGAAAAGTACTTCGTTCCTGTAACAATTGATAGTTTTTATTCTATTGGAATGGATACTTTATTTATTTATCTTTGTACTGTCTTCCTCTTTTCTTCTTTCACAGTGTATTTTCCTGTTCACTTGGCGTCGATATTTTCAATGATTCTCGTCCATCTTGCTCAATCCCAAACATTACTCTCTATTAATAAGTCTTCTTCTAAGTCCGTAGTTACACAATGTATTTCTTTCTTTTTTTGTCTTCCCTCATTTTGGTCTTTCTTTTCCTCTTTTGCCTTCTATTACCACCTTCTACACTCTCTTCCCGACATACAGGGTCCCAGTGGCAGAGCGCTAACCTCTGATATGTGGGTCTCTGATTCGATCCCCGGCTAAGTTTGTGGTGGACAACATTGTGTCCGTGGGTTTTCTCGGAATACTTCCATTTCCTCGCACTTTCTCATTCCACTAATCCTTATATCATCATTCGCTTGCTTTAATCATCATCTACTTTAGCCTAAAAGGCATAATTGTGGAACGTTAAACTAAAAGGATTCTGTTCATTTCTCTTCCCGACATAATAATAATTTCTTCTTCTCATACTGTCGATACCCCTGAAATTTTTTCTCTTGTATTTTCAGGTACAGCAGTGGCTCAGTGATAGAGCGTTCATATTTGTTGCGTGAGGTTCTTGGTTCTATTTCAGCTTGCTTTGTGGTGGACAGATACCGTGTCCATGGATTTTCTCGTGGTTCTCTCGTTTTCGGACTATCGGAAACGCTGTGGTGCATGTCCACTTGCATTGAATAAGGGATTTAAATACCAAATGTTATCTCTAACCTTAAGAGGCTTCGAGATATGGCAATGTTATTATAACAATGCAATCGCACTCTTTTTGCCTCTCTCCTATATTAAAGAAAAAACACCGAAACATGTGTTAAAATTGATATTTTGATTTATTTAAAATAATAATTAATATCTCTACCTTAATACGTAGATTCCGAGATATGGACATTTTAATAAAATAACTGTCACCCGTATCCCCTCTTCCACGCCGAATCTCTAAAAGTCCTTAGTGGTACTTTGGGTCACATATTCTATGCACTGTCCAAATTCGAAGTTTCTAGCTTAAGCGGTTTGGTCTAGGTGTTGATCAGTTAGTCTAAGAAATTCTTATTTTACATATATGAACATATTACTATTATATATAGTTGTGCCATAACTCATCGTGAATCCACCATATAACCTAGACAATCTTATAGTATCATTATAAGATAGAACATACGATGAGCTAATTCTGTGTAAAACGTTATTTTTTTTTATCGTGATTGAAGTTCATGTTCACTTGTTCACATAAAATATTTTAAAAAATACTTTGTTTTTTTAAATAAAAAAATCATACTTAAAAGTAAAAAGTAATTCTATTTTCAAGAAAATTACTTTAAAAAGTCCTACGTATGCATGACTTAAAAAATCATGAAGAGCGCTCTCATTAACGTAAGAATTTTTCAATTCTTAGGTTAACCAACTGATTGTATATGAGAGTGCTGCCCATAATTTTCTTTTCAGTCACGCACACGTAGTGACAAGCAAAATGCAGGACAAGAAAAAAACCCGGACGGTCTTGCTCTTGCACTGGAACTCTTGGTCTTGGTTTGCACATCCAGTCTTGGTCTTGGTCTTGCACTGGAACCCTTGGTTTTTGTCTTGGTCTTGCACTGGAACACTTGGTCTTGGTCTTGGTCTTGCACTGGAACACTTGGTCTTGGCCTTGGTCTTGCACTGGAACCCTTGGTCTTGGTTTGCACACTCAGTCTTGGTCCTGATCTTGCACACCCAGTCTTGGCCTTGGTCTTGCACTGGAACCCTTGATCTTGGTTTAGGTCGTTGCACATCCAGGTTTGGTCTTGGTGCAAGACCAAGACCAAGGATTCCAGTGCAAGTCTTGCTTTTAAGAAATATTATGCTTTTCATAGGTAAATTTTACTCTGGATATAAGGGATAATACATTCTACAATGCGTCAATAGTAAAGGAAATACAATGTACGTTTCTAAATGTAATATAGTTTACCTTCGTGTAAGTATGATGATAGTGTACAACATAGGCGATGACCTTTATTTATTTATTTTTTTTTTCAATGAGTACTCACGCTTCACTACTTATAAGACAAATCAAGCATTTCGTAATATTTTTATAACAGATACAATACTCCACTGGTTCCCAAACTGGGGAAGCTACCCATGATACGCATAAAAGAAAATCAAGATGGCACAGATTACAGAAATACTATGAATTGCAAAGTTATTTTTACATTCTAAACGCGTCAGATTTTTTGCTTTTCAATTACGATTAACTAATGTTTGTATTGAAAAAACTTCCAATTAAATATTGAGACTTCGTTTTACTGATTCCAATATGTACTCTATAGGGCAGAAACATAGACAACACGCAAAAGCGATGAAACTAATGGAGGCTTTCGAAATGTGGGCATGGAGAAAAAGGGAGAGAATTAGCTAGGTTGAACGGAAAACGAATGAGAAAGTGTTAGAAATAGTAACAGCAGGGGAGGAAAAAAAGAAGTTTAGATGTAATTAAGGGGAGGAAGAGGAACTGGTTGGGATATAATTCTGAGGAGGAATTCTATTATGAGGGACGTGCTAAAGGGTAAAGTGGAAGGAAAGAGAGGGAGTGGCGAAGGGGACTGGTAGTTGAAGGAAGTTATTAAAATGAAGTTTGATGCCATTATTTTGTATTTCTAATATAGCTATTGTATTTCTAGCAATTTTCTAAGTTATTTGAAATAACTTTACAAAATCACTCTCAACTTGTGGATACGGATTATTTATTGTTGTATAATCTTACATCGCTCAATCGTCGACGTGCCGTGTACCCAAGGATGTTAAAAGTTATATTGATAAACAATTGTTCAACATATAATCATCTGCCCATAAAATAAAACTTGGGTCACATGCACTAAATTTTTGTCAACGTCATGAAAATGTTATTTCGATATTAATTTTATGAGCACTCATTAAAAATTTCCAACGGATGCTTGAGCCTCGGAGCCAATACCATACCCAAGTAGTCGGCACTACCGACTACCGGTTTTCAATACTACATTTCCCTTTCCATTTCCAGGGTTTAGTTTTGGAAGAAGAACACCACTAATATGCATTGAAATGAAATGAAATATCTAGTTTAACATCCCACAAATATGAACCGAGGCTAAGGGAGACGGTGGCGATGAGAAATTAATGAAATGATCGAGTGAAGAAAGTAGGAGAAAACGAGAAAATCCCGAGAAAGCCACGCATGAAAGCTCACAAAAAATCCACCAGAAAAGCTCACATGGCGCAAGCTGGGATCGAAGCACAGACCCTATGCACGAGAGGTAAATGGTCTACCACTGAGCCGGTACTTGTGCCAGACTCTTGCGCAGGAGTCTTGGTCTTGTTGGTATCTTTTTAGTCTTGGTCTTGGTCTTGCATCAGGTTTCCTGGTCTTGGTCTTGCATGCAAGACTCTTGCACAAACTGCAAGACCAAGACTCTTGCGCTCATCGATATGAATACGTAGATTTTTTTAAAAAAGTAATTTCCGTGAAAAGAAAATTACTTTTAAGTACGATTTGTTTTATTTATTTTTTAAACAAAGCATGTTGTTTAAAAAATATATTTTAGAATTATTTGTTTCAATTTGTTAATTTTTTTAAATATGATTTTAAGATACTTTTGTTTCTATGTAAATTTTTATTCAAATGTTATAGAAAATAGTGAAAATCTGAAATTTAGATGAACTTACGAATGCTTAACCCTATGTACTAGATAATGCCATATCACTCAAGAATGATGTTAGTTGCAGAAAAATGCCTCATATTGATCTTTAAAAATATTAACAGAAAATAATACAAAAATAATAAGCATGACAGTAATCTGCTCAGAAATCCTTCTGAATAATTCTTGGATGGCTGTGGAATTCCCAATGAATGTGACTGACATTTTCAGTCCTCGTTGTGTAATATTGCACACGCCCGTTTTTGCATTGTTTGGAATTCATTCCACGAAATATGGTGGACTTCGAAAGAAAGATTTTGTCTAATTCTTTAAAATCAAACAATAGATTTAATCTTAAATATGCAGGGTACGTATCCAAGGTCACAATTCGTAGCAGCTCGAATATTGGTGTAGTATCATGGCGGATGTATGCTAGACACTGTGTTTTCCTGAAGCAAAAGTCCACATATTTCTTCAATAAATAAAATTTTTGATTTCAGGTAGGTCAAAACTTTCTTTTACCACATTTAATTGAAAGCAATATTTAAAGTTCTTAAAGATTTCTTTGGTTAGCGCATTTCATCATAAAAGAATATATTAATGAAAACAATGGAGTTTCCGGCGTTCAAAGACTACAACAAGTAAACTGCCCTTCTGATCTCTCCTTCTTGGAATAGATGAGCTATTGCCATTGTGGGAGAGATTGACAACATAGGGAAGTGGTCTGTCTATCCTTTATGGTCTATGCAACTAGCTTCAGGGTTTATTTTGTAGACTTCTGGGCCTTAAATTAATTTATGGTGAATGGTTTATAAATCTTATACCGTGCAAAAGTTATTGGTGGTAATATCTGGGAGAAGGGGGGGGGAAGAAGTTTGATAAAATCGCTTTTAATGTTTCAATTTTTTCTCCTGCTTCTGTAAGAAGTTTTTACGTTATTTTAAGGTGTGTAGATTTAGAGATGTGTAACATCCGTCTCACAATCCAGACAGGACAATACCCTACTTCTAATATATAATGGTGCAAAACTCGTACCTCAGAGATAGTAATACAGCCCGATACCGGAGAAAAAGGGTGATATTACAGACATCTCAGCTAGGAGGATTATTTATGAATGAGAGGGTTTTAATTTGATAGAAATGAAAAATATTATTTTCGTAAAAATAAAGGAGTTTACATTAATTTATTTCTCAACTTAACTAACAATCTATTTGAATTTTATTAACAAAATTAATATTTGTTATCTGCCTTCAAAGCAACAGGAATAATTCCCCTTAACCGCAACGCCATCTCTGCAGGGCTGGATTAACTCATCTGGAGGCTCGGGGCTAGAAAAAATGTGTGGTTCCTGCTGACTTCATCTAATACATTTCTGTGAAAGTACAGTAGGAAAAATAAGGGAATATATTTCATATTTTTGGTCATATTTTATTTTATGGTGATGATTGTATCTTCATAATTCTTTTTAGATAGTCAGTTGATATTTTGATCAGTATGGAGATCCCTATCCACCCTTGAGGCCCGAGGCTATAGCAACCCTAAGCCCCGCCTTTATCCGGCCCTGCATCTCTGAGTATGCTTTTCTACTTTCAGATCCCCCTCTCAGATCAAAATCTATTAGTGTTGAGTTACAAAGTGAAGTACAAAATTAGTAGTTTAAGTGTAGCGATTCCAGGAACATCAGGACTAAACAGTAGCAAGAAAACAAAATAAAACCCTAAATTAGTCACCCAAGAAACTCCTTCCGAAATGTTGAATTCATTACCATTAGTTCCAATTCTAAGGCAAATGAAATCTGCTACTCACTTCGAATGAACAAACCAGCTTATACAGAAACATTAAAAGGAATCTTAAGTATACCAAATCGACGACAAAGTACAAGAAACGAGAAAAAAGAGGAGAATTCCGATCATATCTTCATTAGCGATGCTGATCAAACGATAATATATGCTGACAGTGATGATATGGAGGAGAATGATGAGAAACACTGTTTCAGCTTTTTGAATGGCTTGGTGAAGTTCTCACAACTCCGTTTTCCGAGGCAAAAGGTTTCTCTCAGCTGACGTTAAGTACTCTGTGATAAAGCTTGGTGTAACCCAATCCGGGACCTCTCTGTAAATAGTTAATGGGCTTTAGTCTCTGTTCAGCATACCGCAGATTACCGCTGAGGTATTACAAACATTTTACTTGAACCAATGATTTGTACAGACCTCTCCTTTCTCGACCACGAGGTTGAAAGTAAGATGAAGCTAGCGATGTGTTGATTACATATTTTCCCAATTTGCATCGTCAGCTTAAACCCTTCGGGACTTCTGCCAGGGAATTTAATTTTTAAAAAAATGATATATCTCTTTTAAATTAAATTAATAATTTATGAGGTAATACCTAATAAATTAATATGAAAAACTGGATATCCTTTTTATTATATATTTTATTCAATTTGTATGAAACTCATAAATATATTTATTTTGTTGAACTTGTGAAAAGTAATTACCACTGTTTTCACTTTTCCCAATAAATTAACTTTCTCCTTCATAATATTTTTTCAGCCGAGAAACATAATATGGAGAGGGAATTAAACAGATAATATACGTTAAAAGCTGCAGTTAAGCGTCCTCAATGTTGTGGAATGAAGTACCATAATTCTCTGTAATTGCAGCGATAAATCTTTGACTTTGGAAATATACTCTCAGAAGATTATTATATTAATACTAATGCCATTATATTAACTTACTATTAGGATCATAATTGGAAATTGTGGAGTCAATTATTATACTAGTTAATTAATCTCTTCTCCATTCGAAAACTAATGGGTTAACTTTACTGTGCTATAAAAATTCCGGTAAATGGTTTGTTTTAATGTATTTATTTATAACTATAATAAAACTGCCAAAAGCATATTATGGTGTTATGAAATCTGTAACATATTAATTGTGGTCGTAATATGAATATTATAAAATATTGTTAAGAGCAAGGAGAGTAGCTACAGAAAAGGCTGAAGTTTTAACATGGAGTAGGAAAGAGCATTTTCTACAAAACATGCAACAGAGCCACGGGCGTCCATGTTGTGGTTTCCAAGAGGGGGCAAGTACAAGCAACGTTTCAAATATAGTTTCAAATTTTGCTGTAACTAATATAAAAATTCTATTGGGTTTTCGATATTCCCAAGTAAAATTTCCTCTTAGGGGGCGATTGCCCCACCTTGCCCCCCCTGATGAGCGCCCTTGAACAGAGTTATACGTATTCAACGTATATTTCATACAATGATGAATCATACGAATTTGACTAACCTATTGTTAATCTCAAATTTTTGCAGATCTTTTGATGAGAATTCTTACGGAATTTCAGTTAAATTGCATGTTGCAAAACATAAATGAACAATGCAAAACAATGGATTAAGAATTATATAATCTAACAGAATAGTTGAAATGACATGTCTTTAATATACATGATCACGTATGCTGGTTTTCGAGAAAGAATGGTAGAGTTTCGTAGGTCCGCTGTACAGAAGTAGTAATGCTTGGGTAATTGAATGATACGTCGTTTTATTTACCAACACAAATACTTTATTCAGCGCCACCGGAGTTCACTATACTGTGACAAAGAGACATGTTACAGTGCGTTTGAAAGCCGTATGTTTCTATATAGTCTATGCTCAAGTTACTGTACGATCCACGCCCATCGTAGGTAGTCTTCCATTATTGACAGGTCACTTGCTGCAACTGAGAAGCTTCCATGCTGCACAGTCCTCCACTAACTTCTTCGTCTTCACGTACGATTTTTCTGTTTTGACCTCGTCCATTAATTGTAGTCTCCTTCGCCCCCTCCGTCTCTTTCCTGCCACCATACCTTCTAGCACGACCCTCATGATACAGTTTCTTCTTATCCAATCTCCCAAACAGTTTTTCTTCCTCTTCTCCATAATATATATGATTGTCCTTGTTTTCCCACCATTTCTAAAATATTCACATTCGTTTTCCACTCGACCCACCTAATTCTCTCCTTTCTTCTCCACACTTATTTTTCGAAAGCTTCCAGCTTTCATCATTTTTGCGTAATTGCTATGTTTTTGCCCCATACAGTATAATACTCCAGCATTTTATGAGTCTTTTTCTCAACTCTTTATTCAAGGTACTACAAAATAGACATTTTTCTCCTAAAGGCATTTTTCGTCATTTCTATCCTTAGCAATAATAAAATTCACACCAGACTGCGTCCAGAATGTCTGACATAATAGTTAGTAACGATTACCTCGATTATTCTTTCTTCTAGGTGATTAACGTTATCGATTTTAACATCTTCGATAAAACCTAACATAAAAAAATCTAACAGTAAGACATGCATAGAGACATAGTGGCATGCAAATGTACTTTGACGTGTTTCTTGTTCATAGTATAGTGGATTCTGATAGCACTGAATTTCTTTTTCGAGTTACCAAACAAACTATTCCAGCTACCAAACAAAACGGTGTATCATTTAACTACCAAAGAGTTACGGTTCCAGCACAGTAATCCCACGAAACTCCAGCATTCTTTCTCGGAGACCTGTACAGTTTATTGTTATTTAAAACACACACACACGAATACTTAATGATTTAAAAAAAAATAAATGAAACTGAATATTTCTGATTCACCTGACTATCGAGGAAATTGTTCCTTTCTGTTTGATATAGCAGGAAACAAGTGAGCTTCTTTTTACATTTGTGAAACTACAGAACACTTTCAAAATTTGGTAATTTAATTCTGAAACAGGAAATACTAGTTCTGTAATCTCCAGTACCATCGAGAGGTAAGGTCAAAGAAAAAACCTGTTCTTCGGACGCAGAATTTATATCCAAAATATTTTTGACCATATTTTACAATTATTATTATTAATAATATATTGAAATCTATATTGAAACCGGCATATATACCTATACTACGTCTCCCAACTAAGAAATATATCATGGAAAGAGCAAGAAAGGACAATAGGCTTCATTTATTTATTTATTTATTATTTCAGAACGATAGAATATGTATTTATACAAATAACTTGTAAGAACTAAGGTTATGTAATATGAAACAGTATATCTAAAACTTTGACTAACAGATTGACAGTATTCTTCTTACGGACGCGATGGTAGCGCCACAAGAGATTTTTAGGACTTCTGCAGTTCAGGACTTGTGCCGCGAAATGATTTTTAGGACTTCTGTCATTTAGGACTTGTGCCGCAAAATAATTTTTAGGGCTTGTGAATTTTAGGTCTAATGCCGTTTAGGTCGAATACGCGACAAAACATACTAGCGACAAAACGTACCACCGACAAAACGTACCACTTACCCTGAGGGATGCTTATGAAGGGTTTTCTAAAAACACTTTAAATAATGACAAGCGACAAAACGTACCACTTGCCTGGAGGGCTACTTGCGAAGAGTCTTCCAATCAGTCATCAAATAATGACAGGCGACAAACCGTACCACTTGATAGGACAGCATATATATATCGGCCAAAATAAGTTTAAAAGTTGAACAGATTGGTGGTGAGAAAAGTACCGTTGCAAGACCAAGACTACGACTAAGGCTAAGACTAAGACCATGCCTGCAAGATTCTCGCAACACCAAGACCATATGTGCTAGATTCTCGCCAGACCAGCAAGAATCTTGCATATGCAATATTTGAATATTTGCTGATTTCCACCACACTTTATCCAGGCTTTGGACCAGGGACGGATAGGTATTACTAGAGGGGCGCGGGTGCTTTCTCCCACAAGGGCCACCAGCATCTCAATGTCACAAATCAAGTTGCACAGTTTTCTTTCTACAGTAAGTCAATAGTATTAACAATTGACTATTAAAACCTGATATTCTTTCATCAGTATATTATTCTGAATTGTTCAAAATATTATATGAAGTTCAAGGAGAACGTATACTATATTACAAAATTAGCAGATGTTTTAGTGTGCTAGTTTTTGATGCTACTGTATCTATCACTTTTGTATTCGAAATATTTTTTAATAAATCTTTTTCAATAGACATCAACATAAATGCTTTCAAATGTTCCTGAGACATGGTACTCGTTAGCCTATTTTTAATGTATTTCAGTTTATTTAAGTTTTGAAAAAATTCTTTTACATGTTACCTGAGTTACGGGCAAAGTCAATAAAAATTTGTATGCTGGAAACCTGGATAAGTATTACTGCAAAATTTACAATTCTGCAAAATTAAAAAGCAGGACATTGGACAATTTTGCAACACTTTTTGCATTCGCTTTCCTTGTAAACAAATGTATTTTCTCCTAATTCTGAATCACTTGCACCATCAGGACAGTCATTTTTTCTCGGTTGTGCTCGTCATCAAGACTGACTTTCAAGGATATCCACGTCCTTCAAAAGTCCAAGAGAATATATTTATAGTATCCTTGGAAACTTCTTTACTGAAGTTTTTCAGAAAATATTTAAGTTTATCGAAAGGCACGTCTGGAAGTTCTGTTACTTGGTTGAAGTGTCTAGGGTCCAAATAATCCATAAAGTACATTGCTTCTTGAATCTTGAAGAAATGCTCGAAACTACCATGTCTAATATTGTGTTGAATGCTTCGATGCAATATCTGGTCATTGGATAGAAGCAGCTTCATCTTCATATTCACAGGAAAATCTTTGTCCATTTCTGAAGGCGAATTGTCGATAGGTCAATAGAAAAAAAAATCACGTTCTAAGTCTTCAAATTTGTTATTGGCCCATTCTGCAAAGCTTAATGCTGCATTCTTAATGGATTTAAAATCATCTCTCTACTCTTTCACTTGGAACGGAGTAGTCTGCACCATCCAATAGGACTACACTAGCAGCACCCTCTATTTGTAGATAGTTTGACAGAGAGGTCGTCACTTGAAATATCTTAAGGAACATTTGTGCTGTCCGAGTTGTTTTGAACTTGAGAAGATCCTTTATATATCCTTTCGCTTTACACCTAGCTTAGGGTTTGATATTTTCTGTAGAAGCAATTTTCTTTATTATGGTCAACTCTATATACAAAGCACTTTCTGGGTTCGAAAAATAACCAAACTTTTTCTGAAAAACAGTGTGTTTTCTACCATCTTGTTTCCGCAATAACTGTAAGACGCCTTTGTTAACATTTGATCTTCCAATTGTCCATTTGCTGATAAGACTCACGCATAAATATCGCACAGTCATTCAGCAGAACAATGACACAGAATCAATGCATTTTTTTGTCAGGTCACTATGACATGATTGAGTATATGAGCGTAACACCACACGTGTAACTAGTTTCTTAGTGGTTAAGCGGTTAGCGTATGCGCCTTTGTCGTGGGAGACCTGGGTTCGATTCCTGGCGGGAGCTCATGTGCTTCGGATTTCCCGTAAATCAGTATGTCCTGTCTCATATAGCCTCGCTGCTAAAAGGGCCGTTAAACTCAACAACTGAATCACAGTGTAACTGATGATAGGTAAATTGAAAAAAATCCGAATATTGTCCTTGCATGTTACTTGAGCCATCGGTTGAATTTCCAATACATTTCTTAATATCAAGGTTCAACTTCTGCAGAATTTCCAGCAGTAAACCGCAAGGACACTGGCCTGTGGTAGATATGCATTTTACAATGACAACAATACTTTGTTTAACAACCATTTTAACAACATACTGTAAAACAACAGAGCACTGGCCTGAAACTACTATATCTTGAGTAGTGTCTAATAGAACAGAAAATATTGAAGCTTGAGAGACTTCTTTCGAAATATCTTCTCTGATAAGTGTGCTGATAGCATTCAAAACATAATTCACCGTGTTTAGTAAAAGTTATGCGACCACTATCCTGCTTACTTTCTCGTATATGACTCTTCTCCGTGACCTTATCTAAATAACTTTTCAGCGGAAGATCAAATTTGCTTAAGAAAGGAATAATACCCAAAAAGTTTCCATGATCTATAGCTGTGTCTTTCAGTTTATAGGCTGCTACATTTCCTCTGTAAATGAGCCCTCTTTTCCCAATGAATTTCTAAACTTTGACAACTCGATACATTACCTGTCTGTTCTTCTCAACCTTATACTGCCGTTGTTTTACCTGTTCATGAGGAAGTAGTTTCTTAACATTATGTTCTCTTTTGTTAGATATGAAAGCACCCACATTGGTCTAATGTATTTTGGAAGACTCGTATTCTCTCACTCGCTGATAAACGTGTTTAATGTTACATTTGTCACTTACAGAGCCTTTAAGAGAAGTTTTTTCGATCTGGAGAATAATCTGTGAACACGCTGAAAAAACGTTTTGTCGCGGATTAAATATCCGAAATGTTTTAATTACTCCAAGACAGGTTGTAATTTATATAAGTGGTACGTTTTGTCGTGGAGTAAATATCAGAAATGCTTTAATTAATCCATGACAGGTTGTCATTTATGACAGGTCGTCAAAAGTGGTACGTTTTGTCGCGAAAATTCAAGTGGTACGTTTTGTCGCTGGTACGTTTTGTCGGGACACCGTTTAGGTCTTGTGCCTTTTAGGACTTCTACCGCGTCCCCGTATCAATAGCAAAAAAGGAAAAGAAAAAAGAAAAGAAAAGAAAAAAGAAAAGAAAAAAGGAAAGAAAAAAGAAAAGAAAAAAAGATTGGTGCCTTCTTATTGCTATTTCTGCTCTATACAGATTAATATTGAAACCGGAAGTAAAAGTAGGTTTCTACAATCTGTTTGAAAAGACAGTTGGGGAAGGATATAGAATATATTCATGGGACGTGAAATTGGTTCACAAAATCCGCTTCCCGCCATCTCTTACTGTTTTGCTCTGATATTTTAGATTTGATTTGAGTTTAGCGTCCCTTTCTGCAACAAGGCTATATGACGCGGACCTACATCTTAACGTGGGATACGAACGATATGAGCTCCCGCCGGAAATCGAATTCAGGTCTCCTACGCTAGAGGTGTGTGCACTAACCGTTTAGCCACGAGGGAACTCTGTCCTGATACCTGTCAATAGACAGACGGATGAACATAGTCGGTGTATGACACTTTCCACACTTACGCTCAGCATAGTTTGCTAGTGCGGTGGTCCATATTTTATATTTGTTTTCTTCTAACAACCGACGAAACTCTGCACAAGAGTACAAAACAAATTACCTGGGATAAAATAATAATATTAATAATTATAATAATTCAGCAATTAATTTCTTACAAAAGGTAAAACTTCCCTTTACACTTATCAGCTACATCGGTTGCAGATCAATGTAATAATTCACAGAGACAACGCAGTGTTGCCAACAAGTTCATACAAAAGTACGATAAACAGGAGATGAAATGACTCCAATTTTGGGTGAAAAGTCCCTAAAAAAGTATTAATTGAATTCCGCTTTATATATATATATATATATATATATATATATATATATATATATATATGTGTGTGTGTGTGTGTGTGTGTGTGTGTGTGTAAGTAGGTAGATAGATAGATAGATATAGATAGATAGGCAGGGTGTTTCAAAACAACACCGACAACACGGTGATTCCTCACACCAAGATAAGACAAAAAGTTTAGACCAACCTGGTTGCACAAATGCTTCCTTTCATGGTTATAGGCTGTGTCGAAAATATGAAAATATGAATTTTAAAGGCCCATCGCTCTAAAACTATGGGCCCCACCGCAGTCGGTTCAAGACATCACTTAGGTACTAATATTTGCAATATCCAAAAATACATATTTCAGAATCCTAAGATACTCATACAACAATTTTTACAGAGGGAGTTTGGCTACGAGCGTATAAATTAAATTACTCATCAACTACCTCTAGAAAAAAATTGTTTGTAGAAGTACCGCAGGATTTTGAAACTTGGATATTTGAATAGGGCATATATTAGTTCCTGCATAAAGTCTTGACCCGACTACGGCAGGTCCAATAGTTTTGGAGCTATGGACCTTTAAATGTCATTTTTTTAATGTTTTGGGCAGCCTATAACTCCGAAAGAAAGCATTTGTGCAAACAAGTTTGTCTATACTTTTCAGTTTATCTTGGTGTCAGGAATCACCTCTCAAACGTTCTCGGTGTTGTTTTGAAACACCCTGCATATATAAAAAGGTAATCAAGAAAGTTGTCGCTTTTTCACTCACCACATTCGAACATCGATATGTCAGCTACGACGTACCTAGAACATAAAAAAATAGTCCCCATTAGCACCGACGACGTTCTGCCAACGTTTTGGAATGCCATAGATCCCATTGCGGTAGAACTTGGTTGGCAGTGAAGCGAAGAAGATATCAAGTGTATTTTGCACCTCTACTAGGGATTTGAACTGACGTCCTCTAAGGTAATTGTCCAGGGAATGAAACAGGTGATAATCGGACGGTGAAATGTTCGGGCAGTACGGCGGATAAATTAGTGTTTCCCATCCAAGAGGTAGAATGGTGTCCCGGGTCATCCTAGCCACGTGGAGCTTAGCGTTGTCCGGTAACAGGAGACCCCTTTGAGGTCCGGAGTATTTTGAGTTTTTCTTGAACACGGCTCAACTGCACAGAGTACACAGTTGCATTGATGCTCTAACCAGCCGGTAGCAGTTTCCGATGCACGATGCTGCGAGCAGTCCCCAAACACGAAGGAGGACCTTCTTCTGGTGCAGTGTAGGTTTCGACTGTTTTGGAACCGGTTCATGGGATGCTACCCAATGATACCGGCACCGTAGAGCTTCGCACATTTTTCTTGTAGCTATTGTGGGCAAAGGTGTTTAATAGTCCACAATCTGTTGTTAAGAAGAAGAAGAAAAATATATATGTTGTTGATTTTATATATATATATATATATATATATATATATATATATATATATATATATATATAATTAATGAGTAATCATAGGAGCAGTAATTACGAATAACTCTTTGTTTCGAGTTGCTATGACAACTGAAAATAAATTAATGGAGATTTTGAAAAATAAAAAGGTAATTGTAATGTGTATGTGATGATTTTAATTTCATGTTTGTGTAATCACCAGTCCTTAGTGGTGACTGATATTTAGTATTCGAACTGTGGGCTATAAATGTAACGAAAGAAGTACGTAAAAGGAAGTAAAACGTTACATAACAAGAAATTCCTTGCAATGTATTATTTGTGCTTCTAAACGGAAACTCTGCAAACTAAAGGACAGTTAGGATAAGAGTTATAGTTAACCCACGTTAGAGGACAAGAAATAAGAGTAATGAAAGCGGGAGTATGGAGATAAATGCTATGTACTTTTCCAGCTCGTCAACACCTGCTCTGATCAAATAAGCAAAAAGAAAATAAACATATATCTTAACTGATTTGGGCTAATAGTATTTGATCTCAGAACAAGTGGTTCCAGTACAAAAGTCGCCAAATTGTCATTCAAAAATCCCCCCAAAAAGTTGCTAATCGGAAAAATTATTTTTTGTCGCTATCTTGAAAGTCTAATCCCTTAGATTTAGCGACTTTCCCCCCAAATTGGCAACTCTGTGTCAACGTGTATAAGCAGGAACTGACAAGGTGATTTTGTATCTTTACCTTGCATTTGGAGGCAATATATCGTTTCCCAAGGGCAGACAGATTTTTTCAATATTTTTACCTACTTAAACGATTTTTTCGGTAGCGCAGGTTTGAAGAATCTATTCAGATTTGCTTCCAAGTGTATATCCTTCCACGAAAGTAAGTCAACAGAATGAGCAGACAGCAGAGAAGTGAAGAAAAATAAACATGTGAGCGAGTGTAGATAAAACAAAGATTGTGTGTTTTTGTTCTGTGATACCCTCTGAGCCTGTTATTCTTCAATCATCTTAAATGCTTTAGCTCCAAAAGGACACTGCATAATTTCTTGCAACTCTGAAGCAAATCTTTGTAGCTATTTGTGAATATTTCTATAGAAAAAAAACTACAAATTGGGTTCAATTAAAAATAGACTAAAGTTACCTTAAGCATGACATTGGACATATTTTCATACATCATGTATTCAAAAATTTAATGATCAGTAAGCCTTTCTCTCTGGTCTAGCGCCCAGCATGGATGCCGGAGATCCTTGGTTCGATTCCTGGTGAGAGAGAATCAAAGGCATTATCAGATCTCACATTACAATTTAGATCTCGTTCTGTATCAGATCTCGCTGCTGAGAAAAGACGTAACTACGAATCAATTAATTACTTGTAACAAAATTATAATTAAAAATTAAAATGTTCTATCTTGCATTGTATTAAGATTTGGTAATACCTCAACATTCATGAATAAAAGCTGCAGTAAAATGGGTCTCTCAAATGAAGAAAATATGCAAATTGCTTTTCTCGAGAATACAATGGTTCTATTAAAATCGAATTTAAAGATAATAAGGATCAAACACATCTTGACTCATAACTTTGGAGTTGGAGCTTTGTGTTTAGCGTCTCTTCAGCACCAAGGCTATATGAGACATGGACCTACTGATTAACGTGAAATTCGAACCATATGAGCTTCCGCCGGGAATCGACCCTGGGTCTCCCTAGCCAAAGGCGCGAACATTAAAAGCTTAGCCCTGAAGGAGCTCATTGACTCATAACTTTTGAAACAGAATCCAGGCTGAACAAGTGACCAATATATGAGTATACATATTAATCCAGCTTTATTGTCAAAATATGGCTGACATTCTACGCTATTCAGGACGTCAAAGGAAGATGTAAAGAAATACATAAGGATATCATGAGATGCAAGTTGCCTCAAATTTAAAAAATAAATAAAAACTTTTGTAGGAAGTTTTGGGAAATTTTCCCGAATTTTATTCATTCAACTTATTCGAAAAACTTATTCAATCAAATGGCAATGACATATGAACCATGGATCTAACTATTTTAGAGTACGGGGAGCAGCTTTCTAAATGAAACTCAACAATTTACATTTAAAAAAATACTCTTGAATCTCATTGTTCAAATTTTATCATTAAAAAAAAAACTAATACGTGTGCAATGCAATTACACAATAACTACAGTGAAACGTAGGTAATGCGGACCCCAACCATCCCGATTTTGTTTAATCCAGACAGACACGGATGAACGTCAAGAATCGCAATCGTTACGTAAGTACATGGCGGCTGACAATATTCATTGTTGTGACTACTGCATTTCAAGTTGTCCCAACAGAGTATAGACATGTCCTTCAAACCAACTTCCGTAGCAAGAGTTTCCAGTGGTTTAGAAACAGGTCCGTTGTTCACATTATAACATATGCACGATATACTGCATTATATTAAATGCATTGCTAAAATACCTATTCTTAGCATGGGAGTTGTCTTTGGAAGTCAATGCCTGTTCGAGTATCAACATTCATCTCAGCAACCGCGAAAACTATGAATTTGACACTAATATCGGTCATTTTGAATTATTTTCACATGTCTCGGTAGTCCCCCCCCCCCCCGCAGGTAACCCCGGCCGCATACAATAGTAGCTGAATTTGAAAGTCATCGCTAATGGAAGTGTCACCATTGATCTCAGCGACCGCGAAAACTACGGATTTGACATCGGTCATTGAGGATTATTCATACATGTCTCGTGATCCCCTTTATAATGCCCCCGTTCCTTAGCTGATGGGGGCTAAATGTGAAAGTAAATCCGGTCTTGAGTTTCACCATTGATCTCAGCGACTCCGAAAACTACGGATTTGACACCATCAATATCGGTTATTTTCTACTACTTTTACATGTCCCGGTAAACGCCACCCTGAGACCCCCTCTGGTTCGAATTAAAAAAAAAAAAAACACTTCGTCTTGGTGTGGGGCCTGGACCAAGGTACCCGTGACCAAAATTTGGTAACCCTCGGTCCACTCGTTTGGTCCCCAGGTCGTACACAGACAGACATCAGACACACAGATAAACAAACGAACTATTTTATTTATATTAGATTAGACACTTTACCTGTTTACTCCTAAGCCCTTTAAATGGAACTTAATAATCGTGCCTTGTTGCTATAAACAGAATTTTAATGCACTTCCTATTGTTCCTTCACGTTCTTTCAGTTAATTTGGACTTTCGTTAGTTCGGTCCAGTTATCTTTCTCCCACAAGCCGACCGCGATTAGTCTATATGAACGAGGTTTTTATGTAGTAATAACTTTATTTATTGTGTTCTGATCCAGGAAAAAATCCAAAAAACATCACAACAAAATATAGCAGCAGTGGCTTCTAACTGAATGGGTTAATATTTGGAGTCATTATCTGTCGATTACTCGGAGAATTTTTCAAATGACTCTCGTACAAGTTTGATGTATGAAAAACAAAAATCAAGCTTTGAACTCTTTTTTTTTTTGTTGTTGTTTGTTTGTTTTATTTCGAATTGCAGCTTTGTATGTTGGTATTTTGTCAAAAATTAATAAACATGAGAAATATAGATCAAGAAAATGTACAAAGTATTTTATTTGGCATAAAAAGAACTTAGTCCTTTATATGTACAGGGAAAAATATGATCATTCACAAAGGACTCAATAATATTAATTTGCTTTTTAAGGTTGCAATTGATTTCTCTCTCTCCAGAAGTCAAAGGATTTTCAAGTGACTGAGTTTTGAAACAGTCCTCCAGGCATTATATTTGTATTACAAAACATGGCACAGTCCTTTTGTCTACAAACAGAAATATAATTCATAATTGACTTCAAAAGTAAATGTTCTTCTCTCTTTTCCCGCAAGACGTAGGAGTACTGTATTATTTGTAAGAACTAGAAACAGAATGGTATGATCTATGATTGTGTTTCCCTTTCAAAATATATAGGAGGAGCAGTCAGAAACTTCCTGGAAATTTTGTTGTGGTTCTTACTTAATCGCCTTTGAAGTAGGCACATTCGGAACACATACACAGTAAAAAATGGTTGTGTTAATTCAACTCAATTTTAACACAGGGCAGTGGTGCCAGCATGACTACCATTATGCGGTGTTAGTTCAACACAGACCCCGTAGTGTTGGCGTTTAACACAGGGGGTGTGTTACGTCTTTAACACACAACCGGTGTTGAGCCATCCCGTAAGCGTTAATGAAACATAAAATTACTCCCTCAAAATATGTTAAATCGCCTATATGCTTAATGTGTTTACATTATGCTGAGTCTTAAAAAAACACTTTAAATAAGTAAAAAAAAAAAAAAAAAAAAATTACTCCAGTGGAGGGAGGAGGGCAGGAACCACCAATCTTTCTATTACTAGCCGCGTAGTCTTCCGACTTGGCCACGGAGGCGATGAAGAAAACGTCGCTTGTAGAGAGATAAATTGTTGAGGTCTCTTGAATTTGGCTAATCAGTGCAAAATTGTCATTATTATTATTATTATTATTATTATTATTATTATTAGTTATTTTCCTATTTCTCTGATATTGCAATCTGCAATATGCGTGTGCAAACACCTTTAAGCCGCGTATATTCGACGATAACCGTTCGGGATAAGATAAAATCTGCTCGCCATGTAGGCCTAATTTTATAACAAAATGACGACTGTCTATTTACTTTATTTTATAGTTCTTTCATATTTACTTTCAAATGATCGGCTACAGTTGCCATCTAATAAAGTTGATGTGTTTGTTGTTTCTAGTACCCAATCGCTTAGAAAAAGAAGCAATAAATGCATCAAATGTGGGAGATGAAATTTTGCGTATTACAACGATATATTCTTATTATAATTAATCTGTACCTATATTATGAACATTGATCAGAGGCGCAATAATTAAGCATATAGCTTAGATATAATTAAAAGAAAGAACATTGTTATTGACATGACATGTTGTCATGGAAAAGATTATTATGGACGTATACACGAAATGGACGAATATAGATGGAACATGTTTGTGTAAATAAAAGGAATAAATCGATGTTAGTTGGTATGTATAATGTTATGACATATTAATCTGAAGTTGATAGGTTTATTGTAATAACTTGATATATCTGCGAATTAGGGCTAAAGTGTTTATTCGCTTTATCTGGTGCCGTAGACCCGGGACCATACCGAAAACCTTTAGTTCCGAAGGATAGTAAGAACGGAGTTTATGTGCATATTTTACCTTTTATGAGTTTCACTACTTTGAGAAGTGGAAAGAAAATCCAAAGAACTGGAATTATGCAGGATTCGGAGATTGAAGAAGTGCCCAGTACTTTAGTTGAAACCATGTCTGGAAATGCCGTAACTGTGTCCGAACGTTCCCATTCTAATCTTATTGATATGATTAGTCAACTACTAGATGCTAAATACGAACAACAAAATAAAAAGCTAGAACAGATACAGAAATCGAATGATGAGAAGCTGGAGCATATGAAAAAATCGAATGATGAGATGCTGGAGCATATGAAGAAATCAAATGATGAGAAGTTCGAGCAAATATTGACCCAACACAAATCTCTTGCAGATAGAGTTCAGGGTATCCATGAAAATTTCGATAGGCTACAGCATAATTTGAAAGAGGATCTACATGTACTGACTGATGAGGTTATTATCAAAATCACCAATGATGTAACGCGTGAAATAGATACCAGGTTCCAGCAATTCAGCAATAATTGGCAGGGCAGACAAGATCAACTAGCTCTAGAAACAGAGTCGATAAAGAAAGCCGTTGAAGCCGTGGAATCGACGACAGCCCAACAAAAAAATCAGATAGTGAATATTACTGCCCAGGTCAATTCACATAGCATACTGATATCCAACATACAAGAGGAAATCAGATCGTTACAAGAGAGGGAATGTGACTACAATAATCCTATGTATAAGGAGGCTTTGGGTACTCCCAATCAACAGGAAACATTGCATCATCAACAGGAAACATTGCACCTTCAACAGGAAGCATTGCATCACTGCCCGAGAACTCCATTAATAGAAACTGACGGGATATCTTCTTCTAAGAGTTCTACTGATGATGGTTTAGTTGTGGAAAACCACAGTAGGCGATTCCAAAGTCCAGATCGCAAAAGAAGAAAGGAGATAAATAAGTACAAAAGGGTTCCAGACCATTATCAACGCCAACAAAAACATAACTATAGCAAAATAAATGTCAAGGTCAGCGAAATCAAGGCCATGACAAAATTCAGCGGTAAGTGTGACGAAACCGCAAGCTCGTTTTTAGAAAAATTCGAAGCAGAGTGTGAAATTATGGGCATAGCTCAATCTAAATTTATGAAGTTGTTACCACATCTGTTACTTCCTCCTTGTTCCTTGTGGTTTAAAGCTATTCGCGACCATATAAAATCCTACGAAGAATTCAAACGGGCCCTGTTGGCTAATTACGAAAATGATTTCTTGTTAGCTAACCGCGATGCGATGGTGCGAACTCGACACTATTCACCTCGGGTCGATAAATCTCTTACGGATTTTACAATCAATGCATATAATGAACTCAAACTCGTCAATCCGTTTCAGCCCGAATCCAGAATAATCGCTTCCGTACGCATTTTATTGCCGTATAAATTACAACAAATTCTGTTGTCAGCTCAATGCGTAAACTTCAATCATCTCATAATCTTAGTTCAGAACTTTGAGAATCAATTCCCGAACCCTAGCGGAAGTAACCGTAATCCGCCTAATCCGATTCCCGTCAGAAACCTGAATATAACTAATGAGAATACCGAAAATCTTCGCAGCGATGAGAGACCACGTGACAATACTGGCATTGGAATTAGTGAAAGATTTGTTATGCGTACTGGAACTGGAGCTAATGGAAGATTCGATACCAGCGGTAGAAATGGAACGAATTATGGTAATCCAAGGAACAGTTGGGCGAACAGAAGAAACTTTCGTGGAAGACGCAATTACGGTAACAATGTGATGCATGCCAATGTGACTCAAAACAGATTTAATTGGAGATCTCGAGATGGCAGGAACTGTCGAAATAGGACCGAAGTAATAAATGAAACAGGAAATGGATCAAGAGAGAATAACCAAGATTGTGGTGTTCAATGCACTCTAATGGATTCGTTTGTTAACCCTAATTTAAACTAAAACCTGCTGGTATGGTTGGGGTTAATCCCATATCAGCTGAAGATTCTCGTAATTGTTTGTCCCGAGATTCATCTAATAATTTATTTGAGGATGATGGTAATTTATTTATAGATAACTGTAATGATAAATATAAATTAGATGTAAATAGACGTTGCTTATATCAGTATTTACCCATTGCAAATTGTTGTTGGCAAACCGATGATGACATTGATGATTCATATAATGACGATGATGACTTTGTATTTTTGAAATCGTTCTGTACGGCTAGAATTCCTGTGAAGGTTAATGGAATTGCTCTAAATGCTTTAATTGATACCGGGGCTAATGCATCGCTGTTGTCCTTTTCACTTTGGAATAGGATTGCTAAGGAATATTCTAATCCTAGATTGGAAAAGCTTGTAAATTTGATACTAGTTGATTATACTGGAAAACATAAAAAGCGAGTCATGGGTAAAACTCATATTGTACTGTCTGTGAAAGATCGTGATATTAATCTTCCCATTCTAGTGATAAATGAATTGAATGAAAATCTTTTAATTGGTCTTGATTTTATAACACAATTCCGTGTAATTTTAAACTTTGAGAATCAAACATTTACTTTACCTGGATTACCTGACAGCATAACACAAAAATTAATTTCTTGTATAGATGAAAGCTCGTTACAATGCAGTGTGGTAGATAATTTTGTTGACGAAGGTGAGGAAACTTATCCGTTCGACCTTTATGTTCAAAAGATTTTACATGATTTGGAAATTAAAGATCAAGATATAACTTCTGAATTTGTACAAATTTTGTATAAACATCGAAAGGTATTTTCTAATCGTCCTGGTTGTTGCAAAGATTTCCTCTATTCACTTGAGGTACACAACAAAAACCCTATTGTTACTAAACCGTATATAATTCCTTACAGATTCAGGGAAAATGTAAGGAAACAAATCTCAGAGATGTTGCGTGACGGGATAATTAGCCCGTCTCAAAGTGTTCACTTGAATCCCATTCACGTAGTACCAAAAAAGGATGGACGTCTGAGAATAGTTTTAGACATGCGTAAATTGAACACATGCATAAAGCTACAACAAGTTAGATATCCCCCTGTTGAGGAAATTTTGAGCACTTTGCAAGGGAACGTTATTTTTGGTAATCTCGATTTGGTCATGGCGTATAACCAAATTCTCTTGGATAAGGAATCTCGACCTTACACGGCCTTTTCCTTCGAAGGACATCTATACGAATATAACCGAGTAGTTTTTGGTTTGATCAATGGAAGTGCAGCATTAGCATCATGCTTAAATCAAGTCGTGGGTCAAGACCTGAGGAGTAACGTTATAGTGTATGCTGATGATATTTTAATTATGGGAAAAGATTACCGAGATTATTTGAAATATCTAGATATTGTGCTTAAACGCTTGGAATTGTCTGGGTTCACTTTAAATCTAGAAAAATCAAAATTTTTCAAAACTTCGATAGAATTCCTTGGTTACCAGATCGATTCAGAAGGATTGTGTTTCAGTGAGTCCAAGGTCCAAGCCATCAGCGATCTACCTCCGCCAACCAATGTAAAACAAACACGCCAAATTTTAGGATTATTCAATTGGTTTCGAAAATCGATTCCCCGTTTTGCTGAAATTGCACAACCTTTGTTCTCTATCACAAAAAAGGGAATGCCTTGGCAGTGGGGCGAGTTACAAGAACGAAGTTTCAACCAACTGAAGGATAGTATAATGCGTAATATTCGTTTAAATCACCCAAATTATAATATGCCTTTTTTTGTACAGTGTGATGGTTCTCTAGCGGGGATATCTGGAATTCTTTGGCAACCTAATCCTACAATAGAAAATCCCGCTGTCATACATTGTGTAAGTCGGACTCTCAAGAAAGCAGAAAAGGGGTACACCACAACTGAAATTGAACTGCTGGCAGTACGTTTTTCAATCCAGAAGTTTGCTCCGTACATTAGTGGGTGCCATTTTACGGTAATCACCGATCACAGTTCGCTACGTTATCTTCGCAGTATACGAGGGTACAACAATAGATTATTAAGATGGTCGTTAGAACTCCAGTCCTTCGATTTCGAAGTACAGCATGTAAAAGGGATAAATAATGGTCCCGTGGATGCATTGTCAAGAATATTCCCTGGTGAAGAACAGCGTATCTTGAGTATCAACGTCTTTAAGATTCTTCAGGATGAAATTGCTCATGTAGATTTAGAAGACCTGATAAAGAATCAAAGAGATCACGAGGATTATATGAAAATTATAAACCATCTGTCGTCATGTGCCCCAGGTTGTAATTGTCCCAAAGGGTGGAATACCACGTTCGTGCTTTCAAATGATGTGTTATTGATTAAAGACTTTAAATTTAAAGATCGCAAGAAAATCTGCGTTCCTCCTGCATTAATTCCTAAGATACTGAAGGCGTATCACGACGATTTTGGGCATTTTGGTTACCGAAAGGTTTTCGATCTGATCAATAAATCCTTTTATTGGAAATCTCTCAGATGTACTATTAAAACATATATTAGTGATTGTGAAGAATGTATGCGTATTAAACATAATAACCGTGCTGTCAATAAGCCGATGCTTTCAATACTACCTGATAAACCTCACTATTTCCTGTCTATAGATCTATATGGTCCTTTACCAAGGGCATCTTCTGGAGAATCCTACTTGCTTACCGTGATGGATATATTTTCTCGTTATGTTGTGGCCTACCCTTTGAGAAAAGCGACGTCTTCAGCCATTATATATCGTATATTGAATGTATACATACCTCATTGTGGACCGGTAGAACATATTCTATGCGACAACGGTTCACAGTTTCGTAGCGACTCATTTATAGGTCAATGGCTAATGCGGGTATCAAAGTCCATTTTGTTACCCCATATCATCCTAGCAGTTCCGTGGTGGAGAATGTTCATCGCCATTTTGGCACACTTTTCAGACACTTGTGTAAAGACAAACATTCGGATTGGGTAAAATATGTTACTCAGGTTACTTATTTCTTAAATTATTCTATCTCTGATTCGCTCGGTGTGGCTCCGGCAAATATACATAACGGAACTGATACTATATACTCTATTGAACATCATTTTGATATAAAATTAAGAGATTCGGAGGATTTGGAACCCTCACATTTGATAAGTATGGTTCGAACTCGTCGATCTCAGAAATTTCAACGACGCAATGAAAAGGTAAAGCAAGAACAGGAAAATAAATATCAGATCAGAACTGGCGACATGGTGTTTCTGAAGCTCCATCCGCAAAGCAATGCTAGCTTAAAGCGAATTTATAAGTTTTGTGATGTCTATGCCGGCCCTTACCTATGTGTTAAGGAAATTAATCCTAAAGTGTTCGAATTGGTTGATGCTAAAACAGGCAAATCTATAGGATTTCGCAATATTGATGAACTTAAGGTATGGCGACCTTCGGAAATCACGAAAAACAAATGGTTGAAACTAGTTGAAACTTTAGTTAACCCTGATATGTTAACTAAATTAAACTTGGATAACAATTCTTAATTTATTCTCTTGTATGTTACGAGTTGTGTTATGAATACTTCATTTGAACTTTATATATGCACAACATGTTATGATGTGATTAATTTATTTTATCTTTGCACTAATTTTAAGAGTTATGTTCATCTTTATTTTTATCTTACGTGTTCAAAGGAAACCTGATTGTGTTAAATTTAAATTCATGACATTGATCTTAATTGAAGCTTCTAAATGTAATTATTGCCTTCTGATGGTTGACGTGTGATATGATGACAATCTTAATTGTAAATATCATTTGTATATGGATGTTATCGCTCAATGTAAAAAGGAACAATTAACTAGTAACTCTGCGTAAGTCATCAGTTAGTTATAATTTTGAATAGACCCATAAATAATATTTTTAATGAATCGACGTTTTATGATATGTGATTAGTAATAAAAGAAAAATGTTGTTATAAATGAATTAATATATATATGGAGAAAGAAGAGAAGAGAAAACTACTTATATTGATGTAATAATAATTGATACGAGAGTTGATTTAATAATAATTAGTACGAGGGCTATTCAAAAAGTGAATGTTTTGAAAATATCCAGGGTTCTTTCCTTTACTGTAATACTGTTACGGAATTCCCGTTCTGGGCGACATTTCATACAACGATATATTCTTATTATAATTAATCTGTACCTATATTATGAACATTGATCAGAGGCGCAATAATTAAGCATATAGCTTAGATATAATTAAAAGAAAGAACATTGTTATTGACATGACATGTTGTCATGGAAAAGATTATTATGGACGTATACACGAAATGGACGAATATAGATGGAACATGTTTGTGTAAATAAAAGGAATAAATCGATGTTAGTTGGTATGTATAATGTTATGACATATTAATCTGAAGTTGATAGGTTTATTGTAATAACTTGATATATCTGCGAATTAGGGCTAAAGTGTTTATTCGCTTTAGTATACCTGGATTTGTTTAAGTATTTCTTTCTACTGTGTTTGTATGTAGCTTCAATTGATAAGCCTTTATAATTAGATGCCCAACGTATTTGGCAATCACGCAGAAAACAACTCCGAAGATTCTACACTTGTGTTGATTTAACACACAGGTTGTGTGTCATTTCAACTACCGGCATTTGACACACAACTCCAAATGGAGAGCGAATTGCTCTAACCACTTGTTTGTGTTATATTTTAACACAATCGTGTTAACACATTGGCATGTCGTTTAAATAACACAATGATTTTTTTTTTACAGTGTACACTTGCTCTACCGCTGCTACGATTGCTGGAAACACCGACGAAAGGTCTCTTTTGGTATCTTCCGAAGCTCAGCTGTCCCGTTGGATATGATGTGTTCTACAGTGACGAAAGCTACCGATGTTGTTTTCCTTAAAGCATTGTCATTGTAAACTGACCCTAAGGCTATTAAAGTAGGTATATGAAACAGATTTAACCAATTCGTATAAAAACTTGATGTTGACGCGCTGCATGAACTGCGACAATGCACGAACTGAACACCACATACTTCTTCGTTTAGGTTCACTACTCGTAAACTGACATGCAACTCTATCCATCACAACTCTGGAACTCATTAAAGGAATAATAAACACTTCTCACCAGAGTATACACACTTATTATTATTTATTATTAAGTATTCTGTCTTTCGGCAGGTCCTGGGACTAATGATGATTTTTTTTTTCAATTTTAGATTTTGGCCTGGAAATGTTTCTTCCACTTTTGTCGATCTTCAGCTTCCTCTTTTAACTCCCAATATTTTCTCCTATCTTTCAAATCAGCGATAGAAGGGAAGCGAGGAATAGGAAGAAGAAGAACATAGCCTATCTTTTCTTCTATGGTGGTGTGAAGAAGACAATTTCTTCGCAGGATGTGTCCAATCCAATTGGCCTTTCTATGAAGCATGGTGGCTAGAAGTGTCCTCTTTTCTTCTATCCGTTTTAAAACATCTTCGTTTGTTGCTCTCTCTGTCCATTTTATCTTCTCCATCTTCCTCCAACACCACATTTCGAAGCTCTCCAAATATTTCTTCTCTAACTTCCGTAATGTCCAGGTCTCTGAATCATACAGTCCAATGCTCCATATATAGCACTTTACACACTTCTTCTTAAGTCCAATATTGAGCCTGCTAGTTAAGAGTGATCTTTTCTCGTTGGATCTTGTTGGACACACTTACTTATTAAAAACTAAATTTACAGTGTAACGGTTTCGACAACTTAACGCTGATGCTAACACACTGCTGACAGTGTTTGATGAAGACAACGTTAAGTTGCTGAAACCGTTTACACTGTAAATTTAGTTTTTAATAAATAAGTGTGTATACTCTGGTCAGAAGTGTTTATTATTCCTTCGTAAACTGGCTGTTATGACGTGTTCTCACTTGTCATATTCGTAATTACAGAACCTAAGGACTGTAATGTACAAGATTCATTGTGATTGCGTCACAAATGCCAGAACTACAACAACATTCTGGGAAATTTTTTGAGTGCTCGTCGTATTTTTTCATAAAACCTTTGTCACCTATATTATATTTTTATTCCACAAAACTTTCTACTGCTGTCGTTTCCATCTTTTAATGTAAATAATATGATTAGGGTTTAACGGAAAAAATGTCCAAAAAATGCCAATGGACAGATCTCATCAAGCTGTACAAAATGATGTGAGAGAACGTGAAATCTCATGCGTAGTTTTCGAGAACATCGATACAAACAATATTTCTTGAAATCATATTTCTTGAATATTTCTTGAAAAATTGATGTCGTAACACAACCATATCAGCTATTAAGATGAAATTGATACGTGGTGTTGCCCGAGAAAATAGTAATTTCTCGTCTCGTCACGTCTCAAAACTGAGACGAGAAATACATTTCAAATTTGAGACGAGACGACAATTTTCGTTTTTGAGACGAGAATCGAAAAGAGACGAGACATGTCTCAGGTCTCGTAGGCAACACTAGTTCAATCAACTCTTAGATCCCAAATAATATTTTAGTGTTACATAATTCATATATTGTTAAAAAAACTATAAATTAATAAGGCGATTGTACAAACATAATAAGGACCAGTTATCAACATTTAAAGATATGCAAGCCGTTATACAATATACTCCAATAATAAGAAAGTTTTAAATGATGTTATGTCACAACCTTAGTGTATCTCTCGTGGCACGGAAGGGTCAAATTCAAGATGAAATAAAGAAGAAAATATATCAGGGCATAAGTTATATGCAAAATCTTGACAAAATGTTACGAGGACGAGAATAGAGAAAAGACGAGAAAGAATTCCTCTAAATTTTACACGAACTGAGGGTCTGAGGGTTCCTCAAATCTTTATGAGAGGCGACGAGAAAATCTTGTTTCTCGTCTTCTTTCATTTCGTAAGTACTCTATGTAAGGAACTACTCTATACACTATAAGAAATCAGTATAGGTTCGAGGCTAAGCCCAGTACTGGCAGAAATGGTTATGAACAAATGGGATAAAAAAGGTGAAAGAAGAAGGGGGTAAGAACTTGATCATGTTTTGTAGGTATGTGGATGACTGTCTAGGCTTGTGGAAAGGGACTAGGAGATAATTAGAGAACTTGAAGGATAGTGTGGAAGATAAAGAAAAAGGCATAAGCTTGGACATGGAGTTGGAAGAAAATGGAAGAATAAACTTTTTAGACATGACCATAATAAAACAAGAAGAAAGGCTGGTTATGAGGTGGTATTGGAAAGAGTGCTCAACGGGGGTGTACTGCCATGAGAGGAGCGATATGGATAGGAGTACGAAGAGAAATTTCATAACAAATATGATAAGAAGAATAGAAATGCTGGAGCACGAAGAGGAAGGAAGGAAGGAGAGCATAGAGAAATTCTACAGTCAGTTAGAGAAGAACGGTCACAGCAAGAAGGAGTTAGAGAAGGAAGAAGAACGCAAGAAGAGGAAGAAAGGAAGAAAGAAGAATAAAGAGGATGGGAGTGGAAAATGGCATAGTATAGAAAGTATGGGAGAAGGAACGGAGATACTGAAAAATTTATTGAAGAAAGGAGGAGTCAGAACTTATAGAAAGAGTGGAGAAAGTTTATTAAGGTCAATAAAGAAGAAGAATAGAAAAGGCACCAAAAAGATTAATGAACAGAAAGAAGGACCTCTTCATGGTATGGTGTGAGGACTGCAATATGTCATATACAGGAGAGACAGGAGAGAGAATGAAACAAATGATAAACAACATAAAGATGATGTGGAGGAGGAAGAAATATACCAATGCGTATACAAGCATGTTACGGAGATTAATCACGGAATTAATTGAGATAAGACGGAAGTATTGGAGATGGAGAAAAGAATGATAATAAGGAAGTGGAAAGAAGCAGATTGGATAAAGAAGGTAGGAAGAGATAAGCTGATGAACTGGACAGGGGGCTTACCTATTAATGAATTATGGAAAGGAAGTTTGGATAGCGTAGACAAGAAAATAGAAAAGGACCTTATAAGAACCAGAAATGGCGGAACGTGATTAGTTGGAAAGTGAACAAGGAGACTTACGAGACTGGCTGAAGGCCTCAGCAAATAGAATAAAAATTTATAACAATGACTATATATATGTATGTTAAAAGAATTTAAACTTTTTCATAATAATGACTATATATATATATATGTAGTCATTATTATGAAAACAGGGTTGATATGTTTAAAACAAAATGTTTAAAACAAGTGTTTAAAACATGTTTAAAACGGGGGCTGTTGTTTTATTCAGTTTGTTTTAAACGTTTTAAACAAATTGTTTTAAACGTGTTTTTTTTCGATGCTGATTGGACATGTTTAAAACAACTAAAATATCATATTTAAGAAGCTAATTTAATTTTCTAACAAACAATCCATCCTCCGCAGGATTTGTTCATGGAGTAAATTACAAGCAGAGTTATATTCTTATTATAACAGCAATTATTGAACGAAATTCTGCACATCAGTGTGCGTATAACTAAACCAACAGAAATTCAAGTGAAGTATTTGAACATTTCTTAATTTCCAAGAATAACGGAGGTTAAACACACTATACACTATTCTAAGATCCAAATTCACAAACTCTAAACTTGGGTATTTTTTGATCACTATCATTTCCATAATAATAACAGTTCTCACGTCATAAGTTAGAAGAAATGCTCTGACAAATACAATACAACTCATAGAAAAGGGCAGTGACTAGCCTACAAAGAGCAAATGACATTTTAACTAAAACAGTTTTCAAGATACATCTCTATCTGCAACATGGGTAGCTAATAATGATTAGTGTCTACGGCATAACAACACAATTAACTCTAGACACCCGCCAGGAATTTTAACAAAATGGAAGAATCTCACGTTCGGGGCTCTGTCACTAATTATCACAGAGTCATGAGTTATACACCATTGGGAAGCTTATAGACCACAAATTTCAACGAAGTAACATTCGTGAAACTCCCGCCGTATTCGTAGAAAAAGAACAGACATAAAAAATCATTAAAAATATGAAAATATTGACTTTGCGGGTCCCTGGCAACCCTTGCAGCCACCCTACGCTGACAAAATGATGCTAATGTGTAGGCCACATACTTGTGACAATAATATAAGAAATGGTAGCCATTGCTGCCATTGCGTAATGAATTCGTTTTATGTAGAAAATATTTAAAATATATATATATATATATATATATATATATATATATATATATATATATATATATATATATATATATATATATATATATGCGCAGAAAAACATTCATTGAATTAGACATTCTCTCTCCTCCCCCACTATAGTACCATGTCCATATGCAAATCATTTTTGCTGCACACATCACGAACAATAATTATGCTTCTAGACCACTTCAGTGAAATATATCTTGTGTTATATGGGACCGTCCCGAAAATAAATGTAAATTAACCAAATTTGACCCCCTCTTCCTCTATAAACAAGTACACATACAGGTTACTATCATGTAGGGGACTACTTCATTGCTTCACATACCAATTTTTATGGATGTACCACAAAGGGGGGAGGAATACCCGCCAAAACCTGATGAAAAAAAAACTTCATCCTCCCTCTCTCGGCCGTACATACGTACCCTCTATATACATAAAATACAAGTGACGGAAAGCTTTATCCCTCAAAAATACTTTGGTACCAAATCATCTTTCTAGCTTAATTAAGGACTGAGCTATTGATGTTTGTTGTAAAAATAAATGTAATTTACGTCAAAAAAACTTAAACTCCAAGAATTGGCTAACTTTGGCCCCTCCCTGCTTCCCCATATAAGCAAGAAGTACAAATATACGATATTACCATAGTGGCCTACTGCATTGCTTCACGTATCAATTTTTATGAATCTATCCCCCAAGAGGGGGAATGGCCCCCCAAAAAACTGTTGAAAAAACAAAACAAAAAAACACGATATTTACCCTCCGCCCACATACATAAAATGCACACCAGCAAAGCTGCATCTTTCAGAAATAAATTGCTACCAAAACCATCTTCCAGGCTTAATTTGAGGTTTAAGACTGAGCCATTGAGGTTTAAAGCCCTGACACAGCAGTTGCGTCAATGGGAGTTTAAAGATTAAGAATGCAGACGACCAGTAGAACGTAACACAAAGAAACTAAACTACATATTCTGTGAACGGAGATCGGGAAAATCCCGATTTCTTTCTCCGGAATTGAACATTTGGGCAGATCGAGATTAGGGAAGTTTCCGAAATTTGATCTAGCGGTTGAATATAGATGGCAAGCAGTACCTAAGAGTGTAAACATGTGATATATATACCTATTTAGATTATTGTTTTAAACAAAAACATTTTAAACATGTTTTTTTTTGTTTAAAACACAGTACTTTGTTTTAAACGTTTAAAACGTTTTAAACAAAAAAACATGTTTTAAACATAAAAAACGTTTTTTTTTGTTCTTTTTAAAAAAACATGTTTTTTTTCAACCCTGTATGAAAAAGTTTAAATTCTTTTAACATACATATATATAGTCATTGTTATAAATTTTTTATTCTATTTTATTATATATATATATATATATATATATATATATATATATATATATATATATATATATATATGTGTGTGTGTGTGTGTGTGTGTGTGTGTGTGTGTGTTAAAAGAATTTAACATTTGTCATAACAATACTACATATATGTCTGTATTTTCATTTACGTTTGATAGTGTCTGAAGAAGGATATGTTAGATATCCGAAACCGCTACATATTATAATTTAAAATACAGTGGATTTTAAGCTTTGGTTAGTGTTTCTTTTGTTAAAATAAGGAACTAGCATCAATTACTCGTTTCGTTAGGTTAAATTAAAAAAAAAGTAATATGTTCCGTTAGACAGTTAGTTTTTACTATCACTAAAGCGCTTCCTGATATGGGTCATTTTCGATCATTTTCATATTTCTTCCTCCTTCTCCTCCCCATGTTGTGTGGCTGAATTTGGATTTAAATACCTTTGGAAGTGTTACTGTTTATCACAGTGACCAAAAAAACTAGGGATTCGGCACTAATATCGGTCATTTTCGATCATTTTTAAATGTATTCCTACCTCCCCTTCCCTAAATTAGACCGTCAAAGTGAAATGATAAAAGCTATTCCAGGCTCGAACCTCATCTATGTTGAAAATTTGATCGAGACCGGTTCAGTGGTTCAAGAGTTCTTAAATATTATACTATATATATCCCCCTCCTGTCCTCCTCTAAGTTCTACCGTGAAAATAAATAGATAAAAACTGTTTTAGACCCGAACGCCATTAATGTTGAAAATTTGATCGATATCGGTTAAGTGGTTCAAGAGTTATTAAGTTACAAGCATAGTCACTTTCAATTTTATAATATAGATTATACTGTTACTGAACTATTTGTTATGACACAAGTAAAATGACATACATTCTATGGTGAATGAGACATAGTTCAAAATATCGATGAACTCTAAAAATTAAATTTTGTTTAAAGATCTGTGTGAAATAGCATGAAATATTCTACCATGTAAACCTCACATTGCATTCAGGACACATCCACGTTGTGTTCTTTCCCATTCGTTCCCCATCACTTTTCTCTTTTTTTCTTGAGAATAGGCCTTACAATATCTATTTAGGCCCTCTGTAACATGCTACGAGTTCAAATCAAGCTACTTTTTCCCGCTTTCTGCCTACAACGGAATTTATTTTTTGACCCACAAAAGGTCTAGCAGTATGCAGAGGTATCTACATAGATGTGCTAAAATAATTTTTACCTTGTTGTGCTATGCACGAACATGGCCTTCAATATGTTAACGGTAACACACTTACTTCTAACACTCGTATATGAACTACTAACAGTTATGCAAAAATGTACTTGTATATACAAGCCGCGTCCAGCAGTGTTTCCACGAGTAGTAAATACAAGGAAGACACATTGTACTTGAAAGATTAATGCTATTGGCACAGCATACGTGACACTGCTTTTCAACATATTCCCCACGAGAAATTCAGACACTTGTCATACCGTGGAATCAATGAGTCGCCTGAGATTGGAACCAGTTTACGACAGCCGTCTGCACTCGTTCATCACTATCAAAATGTTTACTGGACCGAAACTTCTTCAGGTATAAAAAGACATGAAAAATCGCTCGGAGCAAGATTCGGGCTATCCGGGCAATCGATCTTTTGTAGTCGTTCCACTAGGACATGTTTGATTGCTCATCGTCCTGTAGTAGGATCTTGAAATAAATTCCTGTCTGGTACATTGTGATAGTGATGACCAATTGCAGACTGCTGTCATACACTAGTTCAACTCCCGAGCTGACTGTTACGATATCCAAATATGTAAGCTTATACCACTTCATGATACGTGTCTCAACTCTGGTAGTAAATATATTGAAAATTAGTCACATTTGCGATATTTGTAACTATAATTATCTCAAGGTCACTGTGTGTTCCTTGTGTTTACCGCCCTAGGGAGACTTATTTTTTGGAAGCACCTCATAATACCTTTGAAACATATTCCATGCGTTCAAGTTCACGACCTATTCAAAGAAGTAGTTACATGCGCGACTTATGAATTATATATACATTCACCACGAAATGAAAAAGTTGTGAAAATAACATGTGAAGCTATCGCTTTGTGAGGTCTATGAACTAGTGATTTACTTTATTCATTACCAGTATATCGTTCATGATGCTATGTACAAAGGGTTAACAAAACGCTTGTTGCCCAACTGTAATCCCTTACTGTTTCACGAAACGTCTAGATTGAAAGCGCATTTTTCATAGGCTAATCCATCAAAATTATAGAGGAGCTAGCAACAGGTCTCTGACAGTTCGTACTAGCGTTGTCACTACTCACGTGTCAAGTCGTTTTCTGTGCATCTATAATGACAGTTATCTTAATTGTGTAAAACAGAGTGACTGTGGTTGGTAACACTAACACCAAAGTAGGGGCTGTATTTTTCTTTCGCACCTGGTAAGAAACTTCAGGGACCATCTCCTGATGACTCCTCTATACTAACGTTAATTTAAGTCTTACTCTTTTCCAGGTTAATGAAATTACTTCTTTATCTTATCTGCAAACGAAATTTAAGAATAGTAAAACTCTGATGGAGCATTTACTCCAGGGTAGGGTCAATTCTCGTAGCATGAGAAAATAAACAAGACATTACACGGTTGTTGTTTCCATTATTGTGTAACTGTAAACAAGTAGATGACAATTTAAAGACGGTTGATGACCTAACCGTATTAAAACAAAACATTTTGATTGTTCTGGAAATAATTTAACGAACACTATTGCTATTACTCGCAGATCGATTAATATCAGCGAAACCTGTGCCAGAGACACAGCATTTAATAAATACGTGTTGGTACGGTGCTGGCACCACAATTCACAAACTTTCAGCGAAATTAGTGTCAAATAATATTAAAAATAAGAAAAGTCCAAGGTTAGAGGAATTCAGGCAAACTATTTCCCATTATCAATATAATGGCAAACGATTCTTTCCAGGCCAATCATGGTCAAATATTATACTATATATCGTCAAATTTTCCCAAACTGGCGAACGTTCTATTTTTCATACATCACAAATAGGCGAATGTGCAAAATATGACATTTTAGCCATTGTTAATGTTTATGTGTGAACAATCTTGTTTTGTTTTGAGAAAGTATGAAGATTCTATTGCGTATTCTTTTGGATATGTACTCAATGATTTCCAAATAAAGCAAAACTTGCTAGTTTGAACTTTGTTTTACTCTAAATCAAGATTTTGCATATACAGTATTTCGGTCGTATGGAAAGAGCTACATTCGCCAGTTCGCAAAAAAAAAAAAAAAAAAAAAAAAAAAAAAAAATATCGGTGAATGTGTTTCTTGATCCAGAGAAATATATTTCGATGATATCGATGATATGACTGCGTCAGAATATTTATATTTAAAACTTACATTCATTTTTGTATGACAAGTTACTTCTGACAGAACAGGGTTTCTGTTTAGTCCAATGGTTTCCTGTCAATTCCCAACGTAACTTCGAATGCTAAATCATCGTCGACGACGACGTTCACGTCGACACGGCATTTCATCGACGCGACGGTACATTTCATCGATGGTTCACAAAATCGACAGCCAAGTCATTGACACCCAAGACATCGACAACCAATTTATCGACAGTCAAATCATAGACCGTCAAGTCATCGACAACCAACACATCTGATCGATAACTGAATCGTAACGAACTCGAGTCATTTCTCAAGAGGTTGAACACGAGTGATAAAAAGTTAATAACCTACGACTTACAATGTGCAAAGAAGATGGAAGCGGTGAGAAACCCTACAGTCTGTGGCAAAGCCCACACGATGTCCATAAAGGTTAGAATGTGCGTTTGGTGGAATTGAAAAGACATCATGCATTACGAGCCGCTGCTACCGGACAGGACGACAGACTCGAAACTGTACTATCGACAATTAGCACGAGTGTGCCTAGTAACTCAGAAGAAACGGCCGGAACTAGTCAACCACGCTAACGCCAGACCTCAAATATCTTTTGCGATCTGCCAGAAATTAAGAGAACTTGGGTGGAAGGTTTTAATGCATTAATCACGTAAGGTAGACGTAGCGCCGTCAGACTGTTATTTGTCCCGGTCTCTGCAGAACTTTCTGAATGGCGTTAACTAAGTTTAAAAGAAACCCTGTAAAAACTAGAGATGGGCAAAACTGTTGTTTTTGTTGTTTATCAAAATTGGTTCTATTTCTGACCAGAATAGTGTTTCGTTGTTTTTCGGAAACCGTTTTTTTTTAGAAAAAACGAAATCCCAAAACCGACATCTCGGTTTCCTTCAAAACCGGTTCGGTTTTTCCTCCGAAATCGGTTTCGGTTTCCTTCAAAAGATTCGGTTTTCACCGAAACTGATTTTGCTGAAAACTTTTGGAAAACACATAAAACGATTTCTGCGGAAAAGGGAATCGGTTTCCGGAGAACAACGAAACACTATTCTGGACAGAAATAGAACCAATTTTGGAAAAAGCCGGAACCGGTTTTGAAGGAAAGCGGATCTGGTGAAAAACCGAGCCGATTTTTGGAGAAAACCGGTTTCGGTGAAAAACCATTTATTTGAAAATTTTCGGAAACAGGTTTCTGTTTTTCCAAAAGCCGAGAAACGGTTTTTGTGCCCACCACTAGTAAAAACCACGTCTGTCATTTTTTGACCAGAAACTACAGAAGTTCTATAACGACAGAATTATTGTGTTGCCGGAGAAATTACAGAAAGTTTTCAAATATAATGGTCCATTTATGGTTTCATAATGTTATTTTCAAAACACAATAAATGTATTCTCAATTTGTACCTCCAAAGACTCGGAACTTTTCAAACAACCTGATATTTAAATGGCTAAATCTAGCTGATACTTTTCAGACAATCTGATATTTAAATGGTTAAATCTAGGTGATACTTTTAGAGCACCTGATATTTAAATGGTTTAATCTAGCTGATACTTTTCAGACAACCTGATTTTTAAATGGTTAAATCTAGCTATTTCGTTACATTGTGCTTATTGTGTGCTTTCAACATATGATCCAGGTAAAGAGGACAGTACATTCTAAACAGAGAAAGCCGGTGGAATCTTGTCCTCGTTTTTGCTTTTTTTAAAGAATATGATAATCTAGTCTTATCAAAAAAAAAAAAAAAAAAAAAAAAAAAAAAACATACTACATATCTCGGAAAGTAATTATACCAATTACGTAAGCATAAATTCGAGGATATTCCAGAGACTGTAAGTCGCTAAGTTTCAATTAAAGGGATATTCCCGTTGGAATTCAAAGAAGATTAATAATCAATCTCTCGTGACATTACGGTACGTATTTTATTTGAGACAATGAAAAAAATTAGAAATCTTCTCATTCTATAAAGGACTTCCTTTTTCAAGTATTATCAATATTTGTTGTTATTGCTACTTAACTTCTACAGTTCATCGTTGTCCATGCCACTCTCCTCTTTCGTTGCACTGTAAGACCAATGATGTGAGAAAATAATCCAATAACGACTGAAATGGTGGCCTCTTTTATACATTGTTATATGATTAGTACTTTACGTAGCGCAATTTTCTTCATTTGATCCAATACAGCAGTGATCGACAAACCATCGATCGCGAGCTAGTAGTAGCTCGCGGTGACATTTGTGGTAGATCGCATTAGCGCTCCGGTTAGGCTAATCTTGATTCCTCCACTGAGCTGATGCTAAGGACATGGGACGCTGATGACAGCAACTGCTTGTTTCTCTCTCCCGCGCAACTGCCATTATTAGTCTCACAGTTGATTGTATACGCGTGGGATTGTGCACGTTATGTTCTTCGTGTGTATATTAGACATTTGCTAAACGTTATGTTTTTCGTGGGAATAGTAGACATTTGCTAACTGTTATGTTTTTCGTGTGTATATTAGACATTTGCTAAACGTCATGTTTTTCGTGGGAATAGTAGACATTTGCTAACAAGGATTGTTTGATTTCATATTTGCTAGAAATGTAAGTCTATAGGCAATAAACAAATGTAAGATATATATATATATAAAAAAAAAGAGTTGGTAGTTCACAGTAGGATTTACAAGCTGTATGGTAGCTCAAAAGCTTCATATGTTTGGAGACCATTGCAATAGAGTTTTCTTTCATATTTCGTTTTTACATAACTTCAAATATTATTCCCTCGTTGTCTCCAAAGTAACTCGCACCTATATCAAAATCAAATTGTTGTTCTTTCAATAAACTACTAAAGCCTATGACAAACATCTTGGCATTTCAGTTAAACGAATAAAACGCAAGCTTTGGCGCGACGCTGCCAAGTGGTAAAGGGGTGTGGCTATGGCTAAGCAGACAAACTACTGCGCGATCAGGTGACAGGGGATAGACGTGGATGTGTACAAAATAAACGTGGCAATACCGCTGGCCTCTCATTTGCTAGCAGCATTTAAAGGGAACTTGGAGAGCCGCCTTCAAATGCCAAGATGTTTGTCACGCCGTTTACATGTGACAGTTCGCACGTACACGAGATAGTTTTCTAGTGACACGGTTAATTAACTTATGTGTTCCCTAATTATGAGTTTTCAGTGTGTATCTATATCGTGGTTTGATTAGAAAAAAATCATTCAAATGAAATCTTTAGGTTTAACCTCCTACGATTATGCCTTTTAGGATAAGAGAGACAATGATTAAGGCAATTGAATAATGGAAAAATATGGTGGAACAAGGATGTGGGAAATGTGAGTACCCGAGAAAACCACGAGTATGATATTGTTTACCATAGTGGCGTATTTAGGAGGGCTTCCGGGCTTAAGCCCACCCCCCCGAAATCTTACTTACTATAGTAAAATATATGAAATATCCCGCAGAATTTTCACATTTTCAGGCAAACCCCCCCCCCCCGAAAGTTAGCAAAGCTCTCCTGAAACAAAATCGTAAATACGCCACTGGTATACCACAAGCCTACTCGACCGGAGATGGAACCAGGGACCTCACGCACCAGAAGTAAGCGCTCTAGTATCATGCTCTCCTATGACGCAATTAGAGATCTACTTGTATGAAGGAGCTGCCTGTGATTTGAAAAAGCTTCAAGCAATAGTCTTAGGAACCAATACTCATTTAAATGCCTATTCAGCTAAACACATGCTATCCGGATGGACAAATCGAGCCATGAGTCAAAGTTATTTTTATATTATTATTTTTGTATTTGTAGTAATATTAAAATCAAATCGGTGGGCGTAGTCGGTAAAGCGTCTACCTACCAATTGGAAAATCCAGGTTCTACTCTTGATGGAATTGCGAATTTTCACTTTAACCTTGTAGAAATGCGACTCAGTGATTCACCCAGCAGCTGTAAAATGGATGCTTGGGGAAAGCACGGGTAAAGTCATCCGGTACGTGGTACTGAGTGCATCACTTCCTGTGCTGTTGCCGAGAGATTACATTATCGTCCGAGTTCATTTCACAGGATAGATTGTCCCCACCACACAATCTCGCCTACAGAAGCACGACACAACTCCAAGCAGGGGTTAATTTCAAATCTAGGAGTTAGCATAACTTGCGTGTCAAAACCATATTATCAAATTAAAGAAAAGGAACTGTATATGAACAGCACAATTTTTAATTTATTTTATGGCCGAGAAGCACGTTAGGGAAGAAATTTAATTTACGAATTTTATGAAACTGATTATTTTTAAATGCAGACGGTTCTTTGTGTCTCTCCATCGAACATACACACACACAAAGACGAGACAGGGTCTATGATAGAAAAGTAGAAAAAAGAAAAAAATATTGTTGCATGGTAAAAGGAAGTAAGCAGTGAGCATAAACTAAAGAGTGGCATGAAAACAGGTTGTGTAAAAGCAACATCATCTTCAAAAGAATGCCAGAGTAAACAAGAAGCATATGACAAAAGAATGGATGTTAAAGGCTGCCGTAAAAGCAGCTATTCGTGGAGAGAAATACAAGTTTAAATCGTTGTTTGTGTAGCGCGGCCATCTGCATCCAAACATAACGTTAGCTCATCATTTTAAGGCAGGCAGCAATGTGCCAACAAAACTTTCCAGGAAATGGAATATAAAGACAAAGCAGCCATCGAGCAATACAATTTGTTTCTTTAAAAGATACGATAATTTTACCAGTAATATAGTTTATGTTTGGCAAATGAGGACACCGCGCCAATTATTGAGTTCAGGAGTTCACAAAGGTTTAAATTAGAATAAATGTTAAATATTCTGATACCTTTAAAGAGTTAGGAATTAAGGTCGTGTCTAACATTTTCTGCTGAAATCATTTTTTCCGTGTACAATAACATGGTGAATTTCGTGTCGAAATACCACACAAACTGTATGTCGTATGTAATTAAAATTTTATCCAGATCCTAACCTATCTCTACACTACATGTTTTTTTTTTTTTTTTTTAACTAGCTTTCGCAGTTCATTAATATCACTTTTGATAATGAAATATGGCACCAACTGGAGACAACCTAAATATACACATACATGTAGATATTGCCAAATATGTGGCTTTCCCTTTATCCTCACCTAATCCTGCACTCGGCCACAGAGAGAGTATAGAAAGGGTTTGGAAAAGTTAAGAGTTGGGGGAGAAAACACTAGTTGCTATTAGAAATTAGACAATGTTATCTCCCTACAAATATTTGTAACATTCTTGTTAAACAGGACGCGCTTTTTCTGTTTAGATCATTTTTCAATCATTTTTTATCCTCTTTTACGCTTTATTCTAATCCATAAGAATACATAACCTAAAATATATCTTGCTTGTATAACATCGAATTGGTGTTTGGAGGCCTGCGGTGGATCAGTGGTAGGGCGTTCACCTCTGGTGCATGCGGTCTTTCGCATCGATCCCAGCTCGTGCCAGTAAATTTGGTGGAGGACAAACACCGTGTGCAGGTGCTTCCTTGAGGTTCTCCCGTTTCTCTCCACTTTCTTCATTCCACCTTTTCATTCATGTCTCCTTTAACCTACCCGGCATAAACGTGGGACGTAAAATTAAAAGATTTCATTTATTTTATTTTATTTTATTTATTTATTATTTATTTATTTATTTATTTTTTTTTTTTTTTTTTGAATTGGTGTTTGCCCTTTCATCAGTTTACTGATTTCAATCATTTTAGACACAAGTTTAGGGCTTCGATCTGAGAAGTGTTTTATATATAAATGATTTATGTGAAATGGACAAAGAAAGACATGCGACAGAGCGAACGCAAAC